>NC_064626.1:193542044-193752044 GCF_023864275.1 Schistocerca cancellata | reverse complement strand
GTATTGTCCAACGAGGACATTCAAAACTACCTGTCTGACCAGTGCATAACGGCTGTACATAGTCATGAATAGGGTGGACAAGGACTTCGTACCAACCCTTACCATCTTCTTGACATTTGACAGAGTTCAACTTCCATTGAGCATTAAAGCGTGCTATGAGATAATTTCAGTTCACTCTTACATCCCCAACCCTACGCGTTGCTATCGGTGTCAGCTATTTAATCCTAGCAGCTAGTTGTTCCAATCTGGCCAAATGTGTTACGTGTGGTAAGGATGCCCATGAGGGTGCTTGTCCACCTCCATCTCCCCGTTGCATCAACTGTATGGCCGACCACGCTGCTTCCTCTAGAGACTACGCCATTTTCAAAGCTGAACGACTTACTCAGGAAATCCGAGTGAAAGAAAAGGTGTCTTCATATGCTGCTCATAAGTTAATTCCCACTCGAAAGCCCACTGTGCCTCCTGCAGGTAAATATAGCACTGTCCTTTTATCTCCTCGGCCTACTAAGGAGACACACGCAGACTTGAAATCTCACCTTTAATGCCACAGTCGTCAGATCGGCCAGCGCAATGATCACCTGTTCAACCTCCCCACTATCACCTGCTCACTCTATGGCTCACCTTTCATCGGCTCCTGCTAAATCACGAGCCCCAATATCAGACACCCAGACTTCCAAAAAAGAGCCTACTCGCAACGACTTTTTACGTACCCTGACATCACAACCATCGATTCCTCCCTCATCTCATCGTCGTGTTTCCAAAAAGGCTCATAAGAAACAAATTTCCTCTCCTTCTCTGCCATGATGTGTTTCATCTACAGCGCCACCCAGCAGTAACCACCATCGGCCGTCTTCCGTGTCGCCAAGGCGCACTGCTAGTGGCCAATCAAATGGACAATCGCTGGTGACAGGAGCTGGACCCGAACAACCTATGGATCAGGATCTTCTGCCTTTGGCTGAATGCCATTCCACGCTGTCGGCCGCTGGCTCTCAGCAGTAGTTGAGTTGACAGCAACCGTGGTAAGATTCTTCCCTTTTCTGTCCACGCTATGTCAATTATCCATTGGAATATCAGTGTCATTTGAGCCAATCGGGATGAATTGTCGATCCTCTTACAATCCTACTCGCCGGTCATCCTCCGTCTTCAGGAAACAAAGCTGCATCCCCACGATCGCTTTGTTTTCCCCCATTTTCAATCAGTCCGTTTTGATCTCCCCTCTGTTGAAGGCACTCCAGCACATGGAAGACTCATGATTTTTCTCCATGATACTATCCATATCCCCTTAAAGAGTTCCTTCCAAGCTGTTGGTGTCCATCTTTCCCTTTCTGGATACACCTCTATGTATTGTATACATTCCATCGTCCACACCGATGGAAAGAGCTGAACCCTTCATCTCCTTGGTCAGCTCCCGCCACCCTATTTGCTGGTTGGGGACTTCAATGCCCACCACGCACTTTGGGGATTTCTGCATCCTTGTGTTAGAGGCTCTCTATTAATTGACCTCTTCCACCAAGCGGATCTTGTTTCCCTCAACACTGGGAACCTACTTTTCTGCCTATTTCCACGACAAATTTCTCTTATTTGGACCTTTCGGTCGGTACCGTTCAGCTATTTGGGTGATTTGAATTGTTCGCTCTTGCTGATACACACTAGAGTGACCATTTTCCATGTATCCTTACATTGCAGCCACAACTGCCATCTATGTGCCTGAGACACCGAATGTTTGCCCAAGTCGATTTGAGACTTTTTTCGTCCCTAGCGACATTCGATGCCCGTTACTTTCCTAGCGTCGACGATCAGATGTATTCTTACAGACGCAGAACGTACAATACCTCGCACCTCCGATTTGCCACCCCCCCCCCCCCCGCCCCAGTTCCTTGGTGGAACGAGGCGTGCTGTGGCGCAATATGTGAGCAAAGACGTGCACTTCGCGTTTTCCGCCACCATCCTACTTTGGCAAACAGTAGCCACTATAAGCAATTATGTGTGCGATGCCGTCTCATCTTCCGCGATAGCAAGAAGGCAAGCAGGGACTCCTTTACTAGTTCCTGTACGACCTTCACTCCCTCCTAGTAGTTTGGAGTAGAATTCTATAGTTAACTGGCGCATCTAGCTTCTCCCCGATCCCTGGGCTCACTATTGCGCATGATACCTTAGTGGACCGAGCCGTAATTTCTAACTCACTGGGTCAACAGATTTTGAGCCCTTCAAATTACCTACCAGCCTTTCCCCTGAAGAAACGTGCTGCGGAAGTGCGACCTCTTGCTTTCTCCTCTCAAAATCGCGAAAGCTATGATACTGTTTTCTCCATGCAGGATCTCCAACACGCACTCTATTCTTCTCGGTCTTCCGCCCCAGGACCGGATAGTATCCATATCAAACTGTTGTTGCATTTATCATACCATAGTCTGCGCTACCTCCTTAGCCTTTATAATCGAATTTGGACCGACAGTTTTTTCCAGAAGATGGAGGGAGGCTATCGTCGTTCCTGTTCGAAAACCTGGAAAGGACAAACATCTCCCCTCCAGCCATCGCCCCATTTCTCTCACGAGTAGTGTATGTAAGGTTTTGGACAGTATAGTCAATTGTCATTTAGCCTGGAGGCTGTAGTCCCAAAGTCTTTAAACACCTAGCCAATGCGGTTTCCGAAAGCATCATTCTGCGGTTGACGATCTTGTTCCTCTCTCCACTTAAGTCATGAACAATCTTCTCAGGAAACACCAAACAGTAACAATATTTTTTGATCTGGAGAGAGCATACGATACCTGTTGGAGGACAAGCAACCTCCGCACACTGTTCTTTCGGGGTTTTCGAGGTGGGCTACCCCTTTTATTCGTGAATTTGACAGCGCGCGCATTTAGAGTGCGGGTGGACACTACTCTCTCCCATACTTTCTCCCAAGAAAACAAGGTGCCCCAGGGCTTCGTGCTGTTGTACTGTTTGCCATCGCCATAAATCCAATGATGGATTGTTTCCTTCCCGATGTCTCGAGCTCCTTCTTCGTCGACGATTTTGCGATCTACTACAGCTCTCACTGGACCAGCATTCTTGTACGACATCTTCAAGGATGTCTCGATCGCCTCCACTCGTGGAGCATCGAAACTGGCTTCCGTTTTTCACCCAGTAAGACCGTTTGTATCAATTTTTGGCGACGTACGGAGTTTCTTCCGCCCTCCTTACATCTAGGTCCTGTCAACCTTCCGTTTTCAGACGTCGCTAAATTCTTGGGTCTTATGTTTGACAGAAAACAATGCTGGTCCTCCCACGTTTCCTATCTTTCGGCTCGCTGTCTGCGATCACTTAACACCCTCCGTGTCCTGAATGGTACCTCCTGGGGAGCGGACCGAGTGGTCCTTCTCCGCCTCTATCGCGCCTTAGTGCGCTCGAAATTGGATTATGGAAGCATAGTCTACTCCTCTGCTCGGCCGTCTATTCTTCGGCGTCTCGACTCTATCCACCACCGTGGATTACGTTTAGTGTCTGGAGCTTTTTACACTAGCCCTGTGGACAGCCTTTATGCTGAGACTGCTGAACCTCCGCTGTCCAATCGGCGAGCAGTCCTCCTGAGTCGTTATGCTAGCCGTCTGTCTTCCATGCCTGCTAATCCAGCCCACGACCTTTTTTTCGACGCCTCCTTTGATGTAGGGTATGCAGGCCGCCCCTCCTCCCTACTACCCCCGGGAGTCCGCTTCCGTCAACTGCTCCATTCTCTTTCCTTCCGCTTTCCTAAAACCTTCCTGACAACTTGGGGTACAGCACCGCCTTGGCTCCGTCCCCGGATCTGCCTGCTCCGTGACCTTTGTCAATTTCCCAAAGATGGTACCCCTACACTTGTTTATCGTCGGGCATTTGCTGCTCTATGTGCAGAAATGACGGACGCCACATTTATTTACACCGACGGCTCGAAAACATCGTTAGGTGTAGGGAGTGCCTATATTGTTGGCGACACCCCAAATCGCTTTCGGCTTCCCGACCAGTGTTCGGTTTATACTGCGGAGCTTTACGCTGTTCTCCAGGCTGTCCACTACATCCGCCGCCATCAGCGGATACAGTACGTTATCTGCTCAGATTCTCTCAGCTCTCTCCTCACTCTCCAAGCTCTTTACCCTGTGCACCCTCTGGTCCACCGGATTCAGGACTGTCTGCGCTTGCTTCACCTGAGGGGCGTCTCGGTGGCGTTCCTCTGGCTCCCGGGACACGCTGGTATCTGTGGGAATGAGGCGGCCGATATAGCGGCCAAGGCCGCAGTCTCTCTTCCTCGGCCAGCTATTCAGTCGCTTCCCTTCACCGATCTTCGGAACGATTTATGTCGCCATGTTGCTCATTTATGGCATGCCCATTGGTCGGCACTTCCCTGTAATAAATTGCGGGAAGTGAAAGCCCTTCCTTGCGCTTGGACCTCTTCCTCCCGAACGCGTCGTCGGGAGGAGGTAATTTTAGCTAGACTCCGGATAGGGCATTGTCGTTTTAGCCATCGACATCTTTTAAGCGGCGATCCTCCCCCACTCTGTCCCCACTGTTCTCAGCTGTGGACGGTAAGACACCTTTTAATTGAATGCCCCTATTTTAATCCGTTACGCTCCCGTCTACAGCTATCGCCTGATCTGTCGTCGATTTTAGCAGATGACACGCGCTCCGCCGACCGCGTTCTACAGTTTATTAGTGACAGTGAAATGACGTCAGTCATTTGAAGCTTTTTTTTGGGGACAATCACCCCCTTTCTGTAGTGGATTTTTAAGCAGTCTTCTATTTTTAGTTTCTCCAATTTTCTGACTTTGTTCCCATTGCTGCTGGTTTTAAATTTCGGTTTTTTACTGTCTTAAGTCACGGGCTGGGCGCTAATGACCATAGAAGTTTTGCGCCCTAAAACCACAAAAAAAAAAAAAAAAAAAAAAACCCTCCGTGTGCTGAATGGTACATCCTGGGGAGCGGACCGAGTGGTCCTTCTTTGCCTTGAAAGGTCTCTGTTAAATTCCTTTCATGTTGATTTCTTAAATCTGTTCATTTACGGCATACATTCCTCTTCTAAATTTACTGTGGCGTTTCTGACTATCTAGGAGGAGACTGAGTAGCGGAACGTGTTACTTTTACACATAAACAAGAACGATCTGTCACACTACTAGATTTTAAAACACAGTTTATATGTAATTCATGTCACACAGTCTCATACGGAACCTACATTCGTTTCCTTTTATATACTGTATATGATAAGATACTGTCATCCCCCTTCCTTTCTGTGTCAGAGGATGAATGAGCAAATGTATTTCTAGTTGCATGCTTCAGGGTACCAGACAAGCCTGTGTGCTAGAGAACATTAAGACCAACGTCAGAACAGGTAGCTACGCTTTCTAAAAGCAGAGAAGTTTCTATTCTTAGTATGGTCCTATCCGTCCCTTGTCATGTTGGTATAGGAAGCTGCCTCTGGTCACTTCCGTTTGTATTTGTGAGGCACCCCTCAGGTAGGAGCCCAGGTCAGGCTGTCGGCGGCGAGCGTCTGAAGTGGTAAGATCTCCGGCTAAGCGCATGTCTGCTAAGTCCATAGGACAATGGATTTCTTAAGTTCAGCCTAACTGAAAATTTAATCACCTTTATTTCAGGTTTAGTTCTAAAATATCTGTTATCTTAAATTGCAACGCAGTGTGATTCGAGTGTACAGTTCAGAATATCTTCAAGTAGTTGCTTTGTCACTACTTTGTTAGTAAAGTGGAACCACATGTTGATCAGTAACTCTAACTAAGATCATCAGCCTTAAATGCGAATGTGCGTGAGATTATAACGTCTCGTCTTGACAATATTTTTCAATATAGCAACTTTTCTTTATATTCAACCCACGTGGGGTGTACTTTGAGAGACCAGTACCACGTGCTTATACAATTGTTTGACCCATCAGGTTAATAGTAAGACGTTAGTAACCAGTT
Source organism: Schistocerca cancellata (assembly GCF_023864275.1). Taxonomy (NCBI): domain Eukaryota; kingdom Metazoa; phylum Arthropoda; class Insecta; order Orthoptera; family Acrididae; genus Schistocerca; species Schistocerca cancellata. Next base: position 193,746,126 of record NC_064626.1, on the reverse strand, counting down.
CGAGGTTTTTCTTTAGTAAATTGCGTTTCGATTTAATTTATTTTAGTTATCAAAATTATTGTGGAGTTACACTCTTTGTGTAAACCAAGTTGACCACGTGAAACATGTGGTGTGAGCATCAAAGTAGCCCTCAGCTATTCTTTTCGGGAAGATTTCACAGAGTTGGTATGGATTTAGTATACCACTGTGTGGTAATTTCACGACGGACAGGATTGCGCTACGAACGTAACTTCTTTGGGTGAAAATTGAATCGGTTGGTTGTGGCTAATTTCCTCTTGCATATGTTTCAACGTTCTTTGTGTGTTATTTTATGAATGCAGTGTTGTATGCAGTCTCCCAATCTTGGCTCCATACTTGATGTGTTCCGTAAGATTACAATCTCACATTTTCACAATCCTAAATAAGGCACCAGTTCAGTTATGAATCAAGTTTAAGATGCTGAAATTTCAGTGATAAATGTGAAAATAAATTTCCAAATATAAACTGATCTATTTCTTTTTATTTAAATTCTCTTATATATATATATAATCACCGGTTGTCGTATGACTATTAAAAGATTATAATTGTTAGTCTGGTTGAGAATTTGGTAAGCTAGACTGGATACCTGGTGAAACAGTTGCACAGTAATGCAAGGTTAACTTCCCCAGACAGCTCACAGCTTTTAAACCGCTTTTATTGTCTATCAGCACCGCTTTCAGAATAAATTAGTGCAACAACATTGCAGCCTTTATCGAGCCTTAATGCGCTCGAAATTGGACTATGGAAGCATAGTTTACTCCTCTGCTCGGCCGTCTATTCTTCGACGTCTAGACTCTGTCCACCACCGTGGATTGCTTTTAGCATCTGGAGCTTTTTACACCAGCCCCGTGGAAAGCCTTCATGCTGAGACAGCTGAACTTCTGCTGTACAATCAGCGAGCTGTCCTGAGCCGTTACACTAGCCATCTGCCTGCTCGTCCAGCCCATGACCTATTTTTCCACACCTCATTGCATTTATAGTGTATGCAGGCCACCCTTCCTCTCTAATACCATCAACTGCTACATTCTCTTTCCTTCAACTTTCCTAGAACATTCTTGACAACTTGGGGTACAGTACCACCCTTGGAGTCGCCTCTGGACCTGCCTGCTCTGTGACCTTTGCCAGCTTCCCAAGGATGGAACCCCTTCTCTCGTTTATCGTTGGGCATTTGCTGCTCGATGTGCACAAATGGAGGATGCCACATTTATTGACAATGACGGCTCAAAAACGATCATTTGGTGTTGGGATTGCCTATATTATTGGCGACACCCATTACAAATTTTGGCTTCCCGACCAATGTTCGGTTTTTACTGCATAGCTTTACACTGTTCTCCAGGTTGTCCAATACATCTGCCGCTATAAGCGGACACAGTATATTATATGCTCAGATTCGCTCAGCTCTCTCCTCAGCCTCCAAGCTCTATATCCTGTCCACCCTCTTGTCCACCAGATTCAGGACTGCCTCCACTTGGGGGGTGTCTGTGGCATTCCTCTGGATCTCAGGACACGTTGGTAGTAGGGAGACAAGGTATGTTCTGCCCCACATTCCATTGTTGTGAAATTTATTCAAGATGGTGGTGATTACGTCATCCAAGATGACGTCATCTAAGATGGTGGATTTTGGCGGAAGTTAGAATTTCGGCGTGAAGATAGAGCAATTGGACTACCTCCACTAACCTAACCCTCCAAAAAAATTGTTTGGAAATTCAATTTCCAGCAGGATAATGTCACACCACGAAAATGGAGGGGAGAATACACCAATTGGGCTACGTCCACTAACATAACCCCCAACCCCCTAGAAAGTGGCGATAAGTTCAAATTCCAGCGCGATAATAGCGGGAAAACTGGACTAGTCTTTATTACTATTATTATTATTTAAACAATATCATGCAGGTGTGTCCATCATGAGGTCCGGACTGCAACTGGCTTAGTTCATATTCACGTCATCAGAGGGTGCCACCCTTATGTCAGATCATCATGCAACTACCATTATTGAAGAAGGCTGCACCCAGTGTATCCACTACCACGAGGTTCAGTGTCTTTTTCATATCACCGACACCAGAGGACGCCACCATGACGTCGGGTGTTGACGCAAGATCATCTGCTTTCTCTCTCACTGCCTCACTGGCCCATGACCGTCCGACCGCTCACAGCCTTAGGTCGCTTGGCGCCAAAGTTGTTTGCTGGACTGTGGAATCCACCTTGACATCACACAACCGCCGGTCCACCACGTGGTTTGCTCGACAAATAACCCTCTCGCTAAGTTAACTGATCACACACGTCTCATTATTCAACCAACATGGCCTGATTACCTAATCCAAGATCGTTGCAAAAACACATGCACTTATGCTTGAGCCATCACACGCTCCTACCTACGTAGTGCCACAACTGAATCCAGCAGAGTTTGCAACTCACATCCCTATCTACAAAAGATAACTCACTCAAATTCTATATTGTCCCACAAATAGTTAACCTCTTTATTCATACAAAAAACGATAAACTCTTTACCAAGAAAACTAGCTAACAATACTCATCGCCAGACTTACTGAAACCGTTTCCTTCAGTGCTTACTATTCTTAATACCATCAACTTCTAATTACATGCATATATAACATTCCCCACACATACTTCCAATAAATCCATCATCAGGAATGTATCTAAATCATTCATCCTAACACGATAGCTCCTACTGTACACAACTAATGATCTCAAATCCCGAATCTAATATCCCCTATCTATTCTAAATAGCATCTTCACTGCTAGTATGAACAATTTGTTTAATTTTATAAATTATAAAACTCTTAGCTCTCCACCATGTCCTGGAAGCATTTGACTTGTTCAGCTTTCCGCTACCAGGGTTGCTAGTGAACTCAACCACCACCCCCACAAAATTCTCAACACCAATTGGTTCATCCTAAGATCACCTGACACACTATCATCACACTTATGTAAGGAGTCACCCCCTGGTCAGTCTGTCGTGCAAGCCGCCTGACAACAGTTCCCTCTACAGTCACTATGCGCGGGGTTCAGTGCACTCCGAATGTGGTTAACATGGCTGTGTGCGTGGCAGTCACCCCCTGGTCATCTTTCTCACTTGTCCATTCTCTGCTGTATCGTTCATTTGTTTGTGCTTGTTATTTCTTCGTTCATTACGAATATGAAGTGTGTTAACTTTGACAACACCACCACAGGGTCCAATGGGAAGAGACCTAGAGTCCATTATACGCCATTCCAAATAAGTAAATAATTTCTATTTTTCGTTATCAATTCTCCTCTATGTCTTATATATTCTCCTTATTAATTAAATATCTCGTTGTTATAGTGGACCTCTTCGACTTTATCCTTGAGACTGAGGAACTGACTGGAGCTCAACAGGCTCCCCAGCCCCAGCCCCCGTACTCCACGGACAGTCGGAATTACCTTGTGAGTATAATTTTAATTCTAATCTGTTCTCCATTTCATATTAACTATTAATTTTTTTCTTATTTCATACTTCTCAATTTTTCTTTGTTTCTAGATCACTTAATGGAAATCCAGCTCGAGTTTGAAGTAGAGCTTGGGGGTGTCCCACGGAGCACACTACATAATTGTGATCAGCCACCAGCTCCAAATAGCCCAGAACACCACCACCACCACTCACATAAGTATATACAAAAATAAATCTCTATCGTCTTTCACTCTAGCTAACCTTTCAAAATAACTAAAATTATATCTCATTCTATTACAGGAAACTGTATTCATGACCTATCAATAGACAGGCAGGTGTAGGCCATTCAACAGCAGATGTGTCAACAGCCTACTTGTAAGTTCAAAAAAATTACAATCTGTAATAATATTAATATAATTATTTCTTTTTTCTCTAACAATTTCATTTATATATATCTTGTTTGTTTCAGATAAGTCCTTATTAGATGATCAGCTGGATGATTTTTTTGAGGGCGCAACACTGTCCCGATGAATTGTTTATGCCGTGAACTCGGAGCCAGAAAGGTAATTACTCATTCTCCTTATATAAGGGAAGTGTGTGATAGAATTCGTTTTCCTTCCCCTCTCTGAGTACCCCACCCTTCTCTCGCTAAAAGTGAGTAGTGTGAGTACGGGCGAGTTTCAATCCCACCATCACAGATGACCGTTTTATTGTTATGAGGCAACAGACCGATTTTAAACTGTAGCTCAGTATGCACCTCATGCGCTATCGATCGAATACTGGTTTGCCTTACCATATGCGGTGGCTGCGGAACACTCTGCGAACACATCCACGTAGGCATTCCAAATATTCTTCAATAGATAAAGCTCTTGATGTCATGTCTCGCACTCACTTAGCGCGACTCTGGGTTGCACCTTCCAATGTGCGATATGCATACATTTTTGACCAAAGAACTGCAAACGCTACAATTGGCAATCCATTCGACTCGTCCTTCATGAGACCGATACCCCCCATGGAGTCGACAACTCTTTTGTGGACTTGGTCGTAGCAAGCACGGGACTCCGAGCTAGTGTAGCCCTCTTTCTTTTGCGGGCTGCATACCTTCCCTTTCAACATCTTTCCCCATCCCCTATCTTCCCCTCATCTCCAACTCCTTCCTTCCCTTTCTCCCCCTCTGGGAGTATGTTTAGTGCCTACGTCCAAAGATGGATGCTTGAAACTGTAAAACACTTTTCTTCGCTTTCTCTGCTGGCAAGTCTTTGCCCTTCCTTTTTCGTCGTCTTTTCCATACCTATTCTCTTTACCCTCTTGTAGAGTGCGGCGTTTGAGACCCCTCTTCTTTCCTTTCCTTTTCTTTTCTTTGTTTCTCCCTTTCTCTTTTTTACTCCCTGTGCGTGTCTGAAGGCTGACCCACGCAATCCCAAACATAGCCGGTGACGTGGTAACGCCCCCCCTGCGGGTCCGGGGATTAGAATAGGCCCGAGGTATTCCTGCCTGTCGTAAGAGGCGACTAAAAGGAGTCCATCCCCCTCACGGGGGTAGTTAGCGCCTGCGTCCGGAGACGGACGGTTCCTCGACCTATTATTGTGGTCTTTTTGGTTTTTCACTTCTCGTTTCTTCCTTCCTTTTGTTGGTTCCTTTCTTTGCTCTTCTCCACCTCACTGTCTTCCTTACTCTTTCCCTTGACTTCTCCTTGCCTTCTCATTGCCCTCTTCTCCTTGCCTTCTCATTGCCCTCTTCTCCTTGCCTTCTCATTGCCCTCTTCTCCTTGCCTTCTCATTGCCCTCTACTCCTTGCCTTCTCATTGCCCTCTTCTCCTTGCCTTCTCTGGTCTCCGCCTCGGCGTTTGAGACTGTCCTCTTTCTCCCTCTCTCTCTTCTTTTTCCTCTTCTTCCTTCCTCCCTGTGCGTGCCTGAAGGCCGACCCACGCGTTTGCACGCTTAGCCGGTGACGGGGTAACGCGTAAGTCCCCGCCCTGGGTAGACATGTAAGGCACGCGCGTACCCCCTGGTAAAGGCCAGGCCCGGGGAGGGGTGATTGCCTGAGCTGACACCTTCTGACCATGCCGATTGGTCCCTCCGTCTGTTTCTCGGGAGGTGTGACCTGAGGTGTAAACATTCACCTAAGGCGGGAGTGCCCTCTGAGAGGGTCCCCACAATGAAGGAGCGCGCCATCGGAGACGCTGGCAATCATGGGGGATTCCTCCGCAATGGATTCTACTCCATCTCTCTCGACTTCGACCCAAAAACGGAAACGTGACCAGCCAACAGTGACAAAAGTACTACCGCCAGACCCACAGTTCCTCGTAGTTTCTCGATCTGAGGACGGAAAGGATTTTTCCTCTGTCAACCCTTTCGTTATTCAGAAGGGCGTAGATGCCATAGCCGGATCTGTCAAATCTTGTACCAGGTTGCGTAACGGTACCTTATTACTAGAAACTGAGAGTGCCTTTCAGGCACAAAAACTTCTTCGGGCCACACTCCTGTACACGTTCCCTGTCCAGGTGGAGGCCCACCGAACTTTGAATTCGTCTCGTGGTGTAGTCTATACTAGCTCCCTCGACGGATTGACTGACGAGGAGCTTCAATCTTTCCTCACTGAGCAGGGTGTGATGGCTGTCCATAGGGTCATGAAAAAGGTCAACAATGACCTTGTACCGACCCGGACACTTTTCTTGACCTTCGATAGTGTTAAGCTGCCATCGCGCATCAAGGCGGGCTACGAGGTTATTTCTGTTCGCCCCTATGTCCCGACACCTACGCGCTGCTACCAGTGTCAGCGTTTCAATCACACTCGACAGTCTTGTTCCAATGCGGCTAAATGTGTCACTTGTGGCAGGGATGCCCATGAGGGTGACTGTCCACCTCCGTCTCCTCGTTGTGTGAACTGTCAGGGTGACCATGCCGCATCCTCCCGCAACTGTCCTGTCTATAAGGAAGAACGCTGTATCCAAGAAATTCGGGTCAAAGAGAAAGTGTCCACCTCGGCTGCTCGCAAGCTATTGGCTAGTAGGAAGCCCACGCTGCTCCCAGCGGGGAAATACAGTACTGTCCTAGCCTCTCCTCGGACTACCCGGGAGGTAGCAACCCAGACATGCGATCTGACCTTCAGCACCACGGTCGTCCGTTCGGCCAGTGCTAAGATCGCGCGGTCGACGTCTCCTCTTCCTCCCATCACCCCACAGACACCAGCCCCTTCCTCAGCTTCTGCTAAGACGAAGACCCCGAAGTCCGATGCACGGGCCTTCAAGAAGGAACCATCCCGTGCAGACTTCCTCCGTACCTCGACCTCCCAGCCTTCGACCGGTACTTTCACCAAACGTCCTTCCAAAAAGGCTCATAGGAAGCACAGTTCTCCTTCTCCGCCACGGCGCATTTCTTCTCCTGCGCCACCCAGCGGTTGCCGCCCCAGGCCGTCATCCGTTTCGCCTGGCCGCACCGCTGGTAGCCGTACATCTGGCCGTTCACCGGCGGAGGAAGCTCCCCCTCCCGGCCATCCTCCCAACATGGCCGATGAACCTATAGACCCAATGGACGATGACTGTCCGCCTACTGATAGCGGCGGCAGTGCTCGCTCGAAGCCAGGCCCTCAGCGGCCTTCGAGGTGACCCCTTCTTTCATCTTCCTTTTCTTACGATGGCACTTATTTACTGGAATATTCGCAGCATTCGCACCAACCGAGAGGACTTGAAGTTGCTGCTCCGCTTGCACCGTCCGCTCGTCGTAGCCCTCCAGGAAACGAAGCTACGCCCATGCGATCAAATTGCCTTGGCACACTACACCTCTGTGCGTTTTGACCTACCCCCTGTGGTAGGTATCCCAGCTCATGGATGGGTTATGTTGCTGGTCCGGGATGATATTTACTACGATCCCATCACGTTGCACACCGGCCTGCAGGCAGTTGCCATCCGCATTACTCTCCCCACTTTTACGTTTTCCTTTTGTACCGTTTACACTCCATCGTCATCTGCCGTTACCAGGGCAGACATGATGCAACTTATTTCGCAGCTACCTGCACCGTTTTTGTTAACTGGAGACTTCAATGCCCACCATCCCCTTTGGGGCTCTCCAGCATCCTGCGAGGGGCTCCTTGTTAGCAGACCTTTTCAGCCAGCTCAATCTTGTCTGCCTCAATACTGGCGCCCCTACTTTTCTTTCGGACACATCTCACACCTATTCCCATTTAGACTTCTCTATATGTACTCCCGAACTTGCACGCCGGTTTGAGTGGTATGCACTTTCTGATACATATTCGAGCGACCACTTCCCGTGTGTTATCCATCTCCTGCAGCATACCCCCTCTCCGTGCTCCTCTAATTGGACCATCCCCAAGGCAGACTGGGGGCTCTTCTCTTCCAGGGCGACCTTTCAGGATCAAACCTTCACAAGCTGCGATCGTCAGGTCGCACACCTCACGGAAGTCATTCTCGCTGCTGCTGAATATTCCATCCCTCACCCTCGTTCTTCTCCACGTCGCGTACCGGTCCCCTGGTGGACCGCAGCATGTCGAGACGCTTTACGTGCTCGTCGACGTGCTTTACGCACCTTTAAACGCCACCCTACAGTGGCGAATTGTATAAATTATAAACGAATACGTGCTCAGTGTCGTCCTATTATCAAAGAAAGCAAGAAAGCCAGCTGGGCTGCTTTCACAAGCACCTTCAACAGTTTTACTCCTTCTGTTGTCTGGGGTAGCCTGCGCCGGCTATCTGGCACTAAGGTCCACTCACCATTTTCTGGCTTGAAGGTCGCGAATGACGTCCTTGTGGCCCCTGAGGCTGTTTCCAATGCCTTCGGCCGCTTTTTCGCAGAGGTTTCGAGCTCCGCTCATTACCACCCTGCCTTCCTCCCCCGCAAACAGGCAGAGGAGGCTAGGCCACCTAACTTCCGCTCCTCGAATTGTGAAAGTTATAATGCCCCATTCACCATGCGGGAACTCGAAAACGCACTTGGCCGATCACGGTCCTCCGCTCCAGGGCCTGATTCTATTCATATTCAGATGCTGAAGAACCTTTCTCCTGCGGGTAAAGGTTTTCTTCTTCGTACATACAATCGCATCTGGATTGAGGGACATGTTCCCGCATGCTGGCGCGAGTCTATTGTTGTCCTGATTCCTAAGCCGGGGAAGGACAAGCACTTGCCTTCCAGTTATCGACCCATCTCGCTTACCAGCTGTGTCTGTAAAGTGATGGAGCGAATGGTTAACTCTCGATTGGTTTGGCTGCTCGAGTCTCGACGCCTACTTACCACTGTCAAATGTGGATTTCGTAGGCGCCGCTCTGCTGTTGACCATCTGGTTACCTTGTCGACCTTCATTATGAATAACTTCTTGCGGAAGCGCCCGACCGCGGCTGTGTTCTTTGATTTGGAGAAGGCTTACGACACCTGTTGGAGGGCGGGCATTCTCCGCACCATGCATACATGGGGCCTTCGCGGTCGCCTCCCTCTTCTTATTCGTTCCTTTTTAATGGATCGACAGTTCAGGGTACGTGTGGGTTCTGTCCTGTCCGACACCTTTCGCCAGGAGAATGGGGTGCCACAGGGCTCAGTGTTGAGCGTCGCTCTATTAGCCATCGCGATCACTCCAATAATGGATTGCCTCCCAGCTGATGTATCAGGCTCCCTTTTCGTGGACGATTTTACCATCTATTGCAGCGCGCAGTGTACACGTGTCCTGGAGCGCTGTCTTCAGCGTTCTCTTGACCGTCTTTACTCCTGGAGTGTCGCCAATGGCTTTTGTTTTTCTGCCGAGAAGACGGTCTGTATTAACTTCTGGCGCTACAGAGAGTTTCTCCCACCGTCCTTACGACTTGGTCCCGTTGCTCTCCCAATCGTGGAGACAACCAAATTTTTAGGCCTTACCTTTCACAGGAAACTTAGCTGGTCTCCACATGTCATATTTGGCCGCCCGTTGTACCCGTTCTTTAAATGTCCTCCGTGTTCTCAGTGGTATGTCGTGGGGAGCGGATCGAAGCGTCCTACTTCGTCTATATCGGTCGATCGTCCGCTCCAAGCTGGATTATGGGAGCTTCGTATACTCCTCTGCACGGCCATTCATCTTACGCCGCCTCAACTCCATACAACATCGGGGTTTACGACTTGCGATCGGAGCATTTTATACCAGTCTCGTAGAGAGTCTTCATGCTGATGCTGGCGAATTGCCACTCACCTACCGGCGCGATATACTGCTTTGTCGGTATGCCTGTCGGCTCCTGTCGATGCCCGAACATCCGTCTTATCGTTCCTTTTTTGACGACTCTCTTGACCGTCAATACGGGTTGTATGTCTCTGCCCTGCTACCCCCTGGAGTTCGCTTTCGTCGCCTCCTTCAACACCTTAATTTTTCACTCCCTGCAACCTTTCGAGTGGGCGAGAGCCGCACGCGACCTTGGCTCCAGGCTCAGATCCGCGTTCACCTTGACCTCAGCTCGCTCCCAAAAGAGGTCACCCCCGGTTCGGTCTACCACTCCCGTTTCTTGTAATTTCGTTCGAAGTTCATCAACATGACATTCATTTATACAGATGGCTCTAAGACCAATGACGGGGTCGGGTGTTCCTTTATTGTCGGGGCACAAAGTTTCAAATACCAGCTCCATGGCCATTGTTCGGTTTTCACAGCTGAGCTCTTTGCCCTCTACCAGGCTGTTCTTTACATCTGCCGCCACCGACATTCTGCTTATGTCATCTGCTCAGATTCCCTGAGCGCCATCCAGAGCCTCAGTGATCCGTACCCGGTTCAGCCTTTCGTACACCGGATCCAACGCTCTCTTCAGCAGCTGGTGGACGTCGGTTCTCCGGTTAGCTTTATGTGGGTTCCTGGCCATGTCGGTATCTCTGGGAACGAAGCGGCAGATGCCGCGGCCAAGGCTGCGGTCCTCCAGCCTCAGACAGCTTCTTGTTGTGTCCCTTCGTCCGATTTTAGCAGGGTCATTTGTCGGCGCATTTTATCGCTGTGGCATGCCAATTGGGCTGCACTTACCGACGACAAGCCTTAAAACCTCTTCCCGTGGCTTGGACGTCCTCCTCACGCCCTTCTCGGCGGGAGGAGGTCGTTTTAGCCCGGTTAAGAATTGGACACTGCCGGTTCAGCCATCGCCATCTGCTGACGGCTGCGCCGGCGCCGTTCTGCCCATGTGGGCACTTGCTGACGGTTAGACACATTTTAATGTCCTGTCCAGATTTTAACACACTGCGCCTAGATCTTAACCTGCCAAATACTTTCGATGCCATTTTAGCGGATGACCCACGAGCAGCTGCTAGTGTTCTTAGTTTTATCAATTTGACAAACCTCGCTAAGGACATTTGATGATGCTGTTTTTTAATCCTATGCCTGTCAGTCTCTCTTTTATCGTGTTTTCCCTTTTAGTTGTTGTTGTCCACTTGTGCCTCGCGGTGCATTCTTAGTCAGGGCGCTAATGACCATTGAAGTTGTGCGCCCTAAAACCACAAAAAAAAAAAAAAAACGTGGTAACGCGTAATTCCCCGCCCGGGGAAGACATGTAGGACACGTACGTACCCCCTGGTAAGGGGTGATTACCCGAGCTGGTACCTTCCAGAAGTGCCGATTGGTCCCTCCATCACTTTCTTTGGAGGTGTGAACAATCACCCCAGGCGGGAGTGCCCTCAGAGAGGGCCCCCACAAGGAAAGAGCGCGCCATCGGAGATGCCGGTAATCGTGTGGGATACTTTCGCATTGGTTTCCTCATCTACTATGTCTGCTCACAAGCGAAAGTTACATGAGTCTCAGCCACGGCCAATTCTTCCATCAGTGCCACAGTTCCTTGTTATTTCTCTACCAATGGGAGTCCACTTTTGTCAACTGCTACGTTCTCTTTCCTTCCACTTTCCTAAAACTTTCTTGACAACTCTGGGTACAGCACCACCTTGGCTCCGGCCGCAGGCCTGCTTGCTCTGTGACCTTTGACTGTTTCCCATGGATGGTACCCTTCCCTTGTTTATCGTTGGGCATTTGCTGCTCTATACGCACAAATGAAGGATGCCACATTTATTTACACTGATGCCTCAAAAACATCATTCGGTGTTGGGAGTGCCTATATTGTTGGCAACATCCCTAATCGATTTCAGCTTCCCGGCCAGTGTTCGGATTTTACTGCGGAGTTTTACGCTGTTCTCCATGCTGTTCAATACATCCGTCGCCATCGGCGGATACCGTATATTATATGCTCAGATTCGCTCAGATCTCTCCTCAGTCTCCAAGCTCTCTGCCCTGTCCACCGTCTGGTCCGCCGCATTCAGGATTGCCTCCACTTGCTCCACTTGGGGGGTGTCTCTGTGGCTTTCCTCTGGATCCCAGGACAGGTTGGTATCTGTGAAAACAAGGTGAAGAGGTAGCGGCCAAGGCTGCAGTCTCTCTTCAGCCTGCTGTTCGCATGGTTCCCTTCGCCGATCTACAGAGTGTTTTATGTCGTCGTGTTGCTCTTTCATGGCACGCACATTGGTCGACACTTCCCAGTAATAAATTGCAGGACGTGAAAGCTCTTCCCTGTGCTTGGATCTCTTCCTCCCGAAATCGTCGTCAGGAGGAGGTACTTTTAGCTAGACTCCGGATGGGGCATTGTCTTCTTAGCCATCGACAGCTTTTCAATGGCGATCTTCCCCTGCTTTGTCCCCACTGCTCTCAACTCTGCATGGTGGGACACGTTTTACTTGAGTGTCCCTATTTTACTCAGTTACGAGCCCGTCTACAGCTGTCGCCTGATATATCTTCCATTTCAGCAGATGACACGCTCAGCCGATCGCGTTCTCGAGTTTATTAGTGCCAGTGAGATGATTTCAGTCATTTGAAGCTCTTTTTGTGGACAAACAACCCACCTTCTATAGTGGTATTTTAAGCTTTTCTTCTGTTTTTAATTTCTCCACTTTTTAAGTTTTTCTCCCATTGCTGCTGGTTTCCAGTTTAGTTTTTTTAGCTTTTCCTAAGTCACAGACCAGGCTCTAATGACCGTAGCAGTTTTGCGCCCCAAAAACCATAACAAAAAAGAAAACCTTCAGAGAAGAGTAGCATGTTTACATGCAACTCTTGCTCACCTTTTACCGGCTGATCCTTTCTCTCCAGTAGCAACATGACAATCCTACAGCAAAGGACCTTATCAGGCCCAGCACTGACGATTATCTCGGTAACTATTGAAGGCCTGTCTGCATGCAAAGAACGTCTACTACAAGACCTCTGTCAGAAAGAGAAATGTGACGTCCTGTGTCTACAAGAAACTCAGAGAGATAGCACTCAAAAGACCCAAGATAAACGGCATCCGACTAGTAGCTGAAAGGCCGACAGTATGGCAGCGCAATCTTTACCAGGCCAAACATACAGATCCTTTCAAGCAGTATAAACGACATCAATGATACTGAAGTGCTAACCATTGAACTTAGTGGCTGCTCTGTTACATCAGTGTACAAACCACCAACTGTGGACTTTTCCAGCTCCAACGTAAACAATTTTAATAAAGACAGAATTAATTTTGTAATCGGTGATTTCAACAGCCTCAGTACGCAGTGGGGCTACCAAGAAGACGACGACAATGGCACGGCTGTGATCTGCTGGACCGAGCTAAACAACCTTAAACTGATACATGACAATAAACTGCCTGCTTCCTACAACAGTGGCAGATGGGGGAGAGGTTATAACCCGGGCCTCATCTTAGTTAGCCATCAAGTAACGTCCCAATGCTCAAAAGGAGTTTGCTCACCAATACCAAACACCCAGCACCGTCCAATAATGTGCCAGATCACATCTGTTGTTAGACCCCATAGCGTACCTTTTCGCCGTAGGTACAATTTTAAGAAAGCAGAATGGTCAACATTTCAAAACCTCATGGAAGATTCTGTAAAAAACCTACCACCTGAACCAAGATTCTATGACAATTTCGTGAAGGCTGTGCAGTGGTGTTCCAAGCAATCGATCCCTAGAGGATGCAGAAGCAATTATGTTGAAGGCCTTACGCCAGAATTAGAGGATCAGTTGCAGCAATACCTGACACTGTTTGACGCAAACCCTCTATCCGCGGAAACTATCACTGCGGGCGAGCAGCTAACCGAGTCACTAGCTAAAACCAGGATAGAGAAATGGCTGAGGACAATAGAGGAATTGGACATGAAAAGGAGCAGTCAGAAAGCGTGGACACTCCTTAAACGTCTCAACAATGACCCGACTTTCTCTCCAGGACATGCTCCCGCCACAGCCGACCAAATAGCCCACCAGCTTCTCAAGAATGGGAAACACGACACCAAAATCAGGATGTCTGAGACCAAAATAGACAGGATTGAATACCAAGAAAATTCAACTCTGGCCACCCCTCTCACAATGGCAGATCTGGACAAAGCCATAGCGAAATGCAAGCTAAGGAAGGCCCCGGGCCTGGACGGGATTTTTGTTGAACAGATTAAACACTTTGGTCCCAACGTTAAACAATGGCTACTGAAACTGTTTAACAATTGCATGGAAACAGGTCAGATTCCCACAATCTGGAGGAAGGCTAAAGTTATTGCCATTTTAAAACCAGGCAAAAATGCTGATGACCCCAGTAATTTCCGACCCGTATCACTTCTCTGCCATATCTTCAAAATATTTGAAAGAATATTTCAGGATCGCCTCTCCAGTGCCATAGAACCCTACCTAATCCCCAACAAGCAGGTTTCCGCCCAGGGAAAAGCACTAAATCTCAGGTAATTAACCTCACGCAGCTGATTGAAGACGGCTATGAGAACCGGAAAATAACCGGTGTCGCCTTTATAGACTTGACAGCCGCATATGACACCGTCAACTTACGTCTGCTAATGAAGAAGCTGTATGCCATTACCAGGGATTTTAAATTCACATCCACAGTTAGAAGTCTGTTAGAGAACCGTAGGTTCTCTGTGGAATTCCAATGGATGCATAGCAGCTGGCGGGCCCAGAAGAATGGTCTCCCTCAGGGCAGCGTATTGGCACCCTTACTTTTTAACATATACACCAACGATCAACCACTGCCAGCTGGTACGGAAAACTATATCTACGCCGATGACCGTGCTATGGCCGTACAGGGTGACTCCTTTGAGGATGTCGAGACAAAGCTCACGGATGCGCTAGACATGCTCTGTCAGTACTACGCCGACAATCAACTCAAGCCGAACCCTAGCAAAACACAAGTTTGCGCCTTCCATCTCCGTGACAAGCAGGCATCCCGTAAGCTGCGTGTCTTCTGGAAGGACACACTCCTCGAACACTGCGTTAACCCCAAATACCTAGGAGTAACCCTAGACAGGGCTCTGACGTATAAACAGCACTGTATTAACACCAAAATGAAGGTGAGCGCCAGAAATAATATTCTTCGGAAAATAACGAACTCCTCCTGGGGCGCAAAGCCAGAGGTAGTGAGGACCACAGCACTAGCAATCTGCTTCCCAGCAGGCGAATATGCAAGCAGTGTCTGGTACAACTCTACCCACGCTAAACAGGTCGACATTGCTCTGAACGAGACCTGCAGGCTCGTCACTGGATGTCTGAAACCGACGCCAACAGACAAGCTCTACCATCTTGCTGGGATTGCACTTCCTGCAGTGCGAAGAGAAGCGGCAGCCTATAGTGAAAGAGCGAGGGCTGAGATGGCAGAGAGCCACCCCCTCCACAAAACTCAGTCAGCCACCAAACGCTTGAAATCTAGACGCAGTTTTCTGAGAGCAACCGAAGATTTTAGCGACCAACCTGGATCTAGGGTGGAGAGACGGAAGCGGTCGGGAGAAGGGCACTGGGTGGAACCAAAGGAAGAATTGGCACCAGGTTACGATGAGGACTAGGTGGTCTGGAGATCACTAAACAGGCTACGCACCAACACTGCATGGTCAAGAGATAACCTTCTGAAGTGGGGATATTCTACTACATCTAATCTCTGCGACTGTGGAGAGGTGCAGACGACCCAGCACATGTATAACTGCCCTGAATGTCCTTCACACTGCACTTTAGACGATCTGATGTTGGCAACCCCAAATGCTGTCGACGTAGCCCGCTTATGGGCCAAATGCCTGTAACATTTTGTTTATGTGCGCACATATTTGTATATATATTTATATATATTTTCATATGCCTGTAATTAATTTCTTTCTGTGTGCTATTCATTTTTTTATATTCCTGTATCCATGGTGCTTCTGACACGAATAAAAAAAAACAGCAAATTTTGAGAAATCGGGGGGGCGGGGGCGACGACGATATAGTTGCCTTGCTCATCTGACTTCCTTTTCTACTTCTCCAGGCCATAAACATGAACTGATATGCTGATATTCTGCGCCTCAAATTTAGGTATGTCCTGAGTCTTGACAGGGAACTCTAAACCATCAAAGTTATAACACGAATGAATATTATCACCTAAACGGTATGTACTGGGATTCTTAGGATGATCCCTTCAATCATACTTTCTTTCGCAAGCCAGGATTGACCATGCAAAACAAGCCTGATCTTTTCTATTTTCGACATTAATGCATGCATGCTTATTAGCTATAGGGAGCTTGATATAGCTAGACCCTCTATTTACCGGATCATAGACATGAATATGGATGTCCAAGTGTAGAATTCTGCTGAGTGCTTTCGCTGAGCCGTTGACTTCCATCTCGGAAAACTGACCCAATATTGCACTCAAGGTGGATTTATGAAACCACTTGGCGATTGATGTACTCCTTGTTATCACGCCATTATTCCCCCAAAGATAATCGATATTAACCTCTCCATCACCAGACTCAACTTTGGGGAGGGTGTGTTAATTCAATGCATAGCAATACGCTGCATTTAATGGCGGGATACCGCGGATCATTGACTACCTTGAGGAGCTCTGTTTCCACGATAGGAAGGCATGCATTTAGAAATCTTACAGGATCGTGGTACCCCCCTGCCGGGTTTTCGACCCTAGTAAACGAGATTCGCTCCTCAAAGGCGTCAGCAATCACTGAGTACTGCAACTGCAGTATTGTCACTGACCTGATGTACTTGACTAAAAGGATGGGAGAGAGAACTGCCACTAACCACAAGATCATCAGTAATACTACTGCTATAACTGGAGCTAGTGCAGCTAGCTGGTACGCGGTGTACCTCGTATGATGGTGCCGGCAGAGGAGACGCACATGGTGGCTGCAGCGTCCCCCAGTGTGAACAGCTGGGCACGGGCTTCGTGACCTTGGCAGCCACCGGTACATGTGTGACGCCTTGTTGAGGTGCGACCACTGTAAAAGGAGATAAAGTAAATAAGTTATATATATATATATATATATATTGTGTGTGTTCACTTGCTCATTGTAGTGGAGAAAATGTTTATAACGACTTACTTGAGGCAAATACATATGTTCACGTGCTTGTTGTAGTGGAAAAAATGTTAAGACCCACTTACTTGAACTTACCTGAATTGGTCACAGTAGTGGAAAATGTTTTAGAGCCACTCGCTAGAAGTAAAAATACTTTTGCCTTTAGTTAAGTGTTTCTGGTGCAACTTCATTAGCGATATTATTTACCTTGTAAGATAGTTTAATTAGCTTGTAGTACCTCTGCTTTACTTGTAAAATTATGTATATATAGTTACCTCAGCACAATGCTTATGTTTACGAATAATGTAAAACACGTATCTGGAGAGAGCAGAACTTTCATATTTTACGTGAAAAGAAATACTACAGATGTTGGGTGTCACAGAAAGAAAGAAAAAGAAAAATATTTATAAATGATTAATTATTTGTAATCCAAGTTAAAAGTAATTTTACATACTCATATGCAGATACAAAAGCGCTTTTTTCGTAAATGTTCTTCAGTCGATGGATAGGTGAACATCCGTACAATTCCAGGTCTTCAATGGTTGTTGTTGTGGCCTTCAGTCCTGAGACTGGTTTGATGCAGCTCTCCATGCTACTCTCTCTCGTGCAAGCTTCATCATCTCCCAGTACCTACCGCAACCTACATCCTTCTGAATCTGCTTTGTGTATTCATCTCTTGGTCTCCCTCTACGATTTTTACACTCCACGCTGCCCTCCAATGCTAAATTGGTGATCCCTTGATGCCTCAGAACAAGTCCTACCAACCGATACCTTCTTCTGGTCAAGTTGTGCCACAAATTTCTCTTCTCCCCAATCCTATTCAATACTTCCTAAATAGTTATGTGATCTACCCATCTAATCTCCAGCATACTTCTGTAGCACCACATTTCAAAAGCTTCTATTCTCTTCTTGTCTAAACTATTTATCGTCCGTGTTTCACTTCCATACATGGCTACACTCCATACAAAAACTTACAAAAATGACTTCCTGACACTTAAATCTATACTCGATGTTAACAAATTTCTCTTCTTCAGAAGCGCTTTCCTTCCCATTGTCAGTCTATATTTTATATCCTCTCTACTTCGACCATCATCAGTTATTTTTCTCCCCAAATAGCAAAACTCCTTTACTACTTTAAGTGTCTCATTTCCTAATCTAATCCCCTCAGCATCACCCGATTTTATTCGTCTACATTCCATTACCCTCGTTTTGCTTTTGTTGTTGATCATCTTATATCCTCCTTTCAAGACACTATCCATTCCGTTCAACTGCTCTTCCAAGTCCTTTGCTATCTCTGACAGAATTACAATGTCATCGGCGAACCTCAGTTTTTATTTCTTCTCCATGGATTTTAATACCTACTCCGAAATTTTCTTTCGTTTCCTTCACTGCTTGCTCAATATACAGATCAATAACATCGGGGAGAGAATACAACCCTGTCTCTCTCCCTTCCAAACCACTGCTTCCCTTTCATACCCCTCGACTCATAACTGCCATCTGGTTTCTGTACAAATTGGAAATAGCCTTTCGCTCCCTGTATTTTACCCCTGCCACCTTCAGAATTTGAAAGAGTATTCCAGTCAACATTGTCAAAAGCTTTCTATAAGTCTACTAATGCTAGAAACGTGGGTTTGTCGTTCCTTAGTCTAGCTCCTAAGATAAGTCGTAGGGTCAGTATTGCCTCACGTGTTCCAACATTTCTACGGAATCCAAACTGATCTTCCCCGAGGTCGGCTTCTACTTGTTTTTCCATTCGTCTGTAAAGAATTCGTGTTAGTATTTTGCAGCTGTGGCTTATTAAACTGATAGTTCGGTAATTTTCACATCTGTCAACACCTGCTTCCTTTGGGATTGGAATTATATTCTTCTTGAAGTCTGAGGGTATTTCGCCTGTTTCATACATCTTGCTCACCAGATGGTAGAGTTTTGTCAGGACTGGCTCTCCCAAGGCCATCAGTAGTTCTAATGGAATGTTGTCTACTCCGGGGGCCTTGTTTCGTCTCAGGTCTTTCAGTGCTCTGTCAAACTCTTCACGCAGTATAGTATCTCCCATTTCATCTTCATCTACATCCTCTTCCATTTCCATAATATTGTCCTCAAGTACATCGCCCTTGTATAGACTTTCTATACACTCCTTCCACCTTTCTGCTTTCCCTTCTTTGCTTAGAACTGGGTTTCCATCTGAGCTCTTGATATTCATACAAGTGGTTCTCTTTTCACCAAAGGTCTCTTTAATTTTCCTGTATCCAGTATTTTCCTGTATCTATCTTACCCCTAGTGAGACAAGCCTCTACTTCCTTACATTTGTCCTCTAGCCATCCCTGCTTAGCAATTTTGCACTTCCTGTCGCTCTCATTTTTGAGACGTTTGTATTCCCTTTTGCCTGCTTCATTTACTGCATTTTTATATTTTCTCCTTTCATCAATTAAATTCAATATTTCTTCTGTTACCCAAGGATTTCTACTAGTCCTCGTCTTTTTACCTACTTGATCATCTGCTGCCTTCACTACTTCATCTCTCAAAGCTACCCATTCTTCTTCTGCTGTATTTCTTTCCCCCATTCCTGCCAATTGTTCCCTTATGCTCTCCCTGAAACTGTACAACCTCTGGTTTAGTCAGTTTATCCAGGTCCCATCTCCTTATATTCCCACGTTTTTGCAGTTTCTCCAGTTTTAATCTACAGATCATAACCAATACATTGTGGTCAGAGTCCACATCTGCTCCTGGAAATGTCTTAAAATTTAAAACCAGGTTCCTAAGTCTGTCTTACCATTATATAATCTGATACCTTTTAGTATCTCCAGGATTCTTCTATGTATAAAACATTCTCTTATGATTCCTGAACCAAGTGTTAACTATGATTAACTTACGCTCTGTGCAAAATTCTACCAGGCGGCTTCCTCTTTCATTTCTTAGGTCCAATCCATATTCACCTACTAAATTTCCTTCTCTCTCTTTTCCTACTACCGAATTCCAGTCACCCATGACTATTAAATTTTCGTCACCCTTCACTATCTTGAATAGAAGCAAACTTAAATATTCGACGCACCCAGGTAATCTTCGCATCACCTTTAACGTAGATTGTCTCCTTGTGATAAAATACTCGGAGCACTCGCACCAAATCTTTATAAGAGATGCCAGGGTCATCCTAATGAAATCCATGATAGAAGTGTGTTCACTTCATGTTTTAATGCACTTCCTTGAATGGTTTCGGCTATGCAACTCTTGATGCAAATGTTCCTATTATTCAATCACTTTGTGTGAATGCTATTAATGCACAGTCGTTAATTATGAATCGTCTACTTTCATCATAGTAAAATCCTTGAATGTCAGCTACGATCCTCACACCTTGGGGTAACATGGTGACTGCCTTAGAGCTAGCAGAGCACCTACTGATTTGTACAACTCGTTGCACTACACCAGTGAACGGGCAGTAGCTAACAACACGATCATGCAGAACTAGAGCATATACTGCAGTGTGATATGGGAAGTTTAAGATTCAAATTCAATCCCTACTCCTACAGGCCCTGTTTTAACTATCTCACTGTTTTGAACAGTCAATCATGATTATTGGTGCTAGCTTCTTGAAACTTTGTTGACTGAGTGGGCATCGTTCATTTTAAACGCCTTCATAGTAAGATGCTCGGAATCTCGCATACATGTCAAATGCCAGACCGTATACATTGCTGTCCCACTGGAGATGTAGATTCGTATATGGGTAGTATTCGGAATTCAGGTACTGTCAGGCGTTAGTTAACTTGTAGTGGTCAAATTCAATTGAGTCCTTTTATACATTCCCTCGCCTTTGAGTTTTTAAATGCGATTATGATGAATCTAGGTGCTTCCAACTGCACTGACGTTTTAATAGCCCAAGTATGTTTGGATGCTGTAGGTAGGACTGGGTATTCAAAAAGCTCCCATGATTGGATAGTTAGTGGTAGGTAGGTGCCGGCATTCAGAACTTTTAAGAGCTTCAAGCATTTCTCGTCAGCCACAGTGATGTGAGGCATTTTCCATACTATACTATTAATCTTGATTTGAACATTCCCTGCAGCTGCTTGAAAGAATGAATTCACGTCACTTGCACTCCGCACCAAAATAAGCTCCTGTTTAGCATTCATAATAATTCGCTGCATGTCCTCAAAATAACCCATAAGCATTTTTAGTGGCACGCACGCGGTAAATTGGCTGTATCACCCCTCACCATCCGGTGCATCTATGAACCATCCTGCATTTTCCAAGTTGTTTGAATCTGAGGCTGAGGCTGAAACGTACATCTTACGGGTTGATGTTATCCTGACATTGTGCGTGCGATCTGTTTCGATACCGTTAAGTTCATAACGTATCTCTTGAAACAGGAATGCTAGAGAATTTCGCGTGAGCTTTGATAGTGTTACCACAGTGCCATCAGCTTTCTTAAATGTACAGTCCATATACAGGAAGCTCTTGCAAGGTATGTTATGGCGTCCTGATTTCACCATTTTTGTTAAATGTGCTTGAAGTGTAGGGTTTGTGTGAGGGGTATTCGTGACGTATAATCCGATCATCATACTCTACTGAGTTACCCCCAGGGGGTCCACAACTCTTTTGTGGATACGTGCGTAGCGAGCACGGGCCCTCCTTCCTTTCTGAGCTGCATACCCTCCATTTCCGCATCCTTCCCCGTCCCCCATCTTCGCCCTCCCCCCTCACCTCTGGCTCTTTCTTTCCCTTTCTCCCCCTCTGGGAGTATGGTTTGTGCCTACGTCCGGAGACGGACACTCGAAACTGTTACAAATTCCTTGCTTTCTATACTTGCAAGTCTTCGTCCTTCCTCTGTCCTTCTCTTTTCCTTCCCTCTTCTCTTTGCCCTTTTCTCCGCTGCGGCGTTTGAGACCCCTCTTCTTTTCTTTCCCTTTCTCTTTTTTCCTCCCTGTGCGTGTCTGAAGGCCGACCCACGCACTTCCATGCGTAGCCGGTGACGGGGTAACGCGTAATTCCCCGCCCCGGGTAGACAGGTAGGACACGTACGTACCCCCTGGTAACGGCCAGGCCCAGGGAGGGGTGATTACCCGAGCTGATACCTTCCTAAAGTGCCGATACCTTCCGAAAGTGCCGATTGGTCCCTCTGTCCGTTTGTCGGGAGGTGTGAACTGAGGTGAACAATCACCTAAGGCAGGAGTGCCCTCAGAGGGCCCCCACAAAAAAGGAGCGCGCCATCGGGGACGCCGGTAATCATGAGGATTCTTCCGCAATGGTTTCCTCACCTTCCATTATGTCTGCTCACAAGCGTAAGTTCACTGAGTCTCAGCCACAGACAGTTCTTCCATCGTTGCCACAGTTCCTTGTTGTTTCTCGGTCTGACGAAGGTCACGACTTCTCCACGGTCAACCCTTTCATTATTCAGAAAGGTGTCGACGCAATTGCAGGTCCTGTCAAGTCTTGTTCCAGATTACGGAATGGCACCCTTTTGTTAGAAACAGTCAGTGCGCTCCAGGCACAAAAATTGCTGCGTACCTCACTACTACACACCTTCCCTGTCCGGGTGGAACCGCACCATACTTTAAATTCCTCACGTGGAGTCGTTTATACACGCTCCCTCGATGGATTGTCTGACGAAGAAATTCAGCACTACCTGTCTGACCAAGGCGTAACGGCTGTTCATAGGGATATGAAAAGGGTTGACATGAACATCATTCCAACCCACACCGTCATCTTGACATTTGACAAAGTTCAACTCCCATCGAAAATCAAAGCAGGCTATGAGATAATTTCCGTTCGC
The DNA here is from genome assembly GCF_023864275.1 of Schistocerca cancellata. Classification (NCBI taxonomy): domain Eukaryota; kingdom Metazoa; phylum Arthropoda; class Insecta; order Orthoptera; family Acrididae; genus Schistocerca; species Schistocerca cancellata. The sequence continues at coordinate 193,723,637 of NC_064626.1, read as the reverse complement.
CCTTACGTCCCAAACCCTATGCGTTGCTATCGATGTCAGCGGTTCAATCACACCAGCCAGTCCTGTTCCAACCCAGCCAAATGTGTTACGTGTGGCAAGGATACCCATGAGAGTGCTTGTCCACCTCCATTCCCTCGCTGCATCAACTGTATGGGTGACCACGCTGCTTCCTCTCGAGATTGCCCCGTTTTTAAGGACAAGAAGCTCATCCAGGAAATTAGAGTGAAGGAAAAGGTGTCGACCTTTGCTGCTCGAAAATTATTCGCCAGTCGACAGCCCACCGTGCCTCAGACAGGAAAATACAGCACTGTCCTTGCTTCTCCTCGGCCAACAAAGGAGGCGGCCACACAGACTTGCGACCTCACCTTTAGTGCCACGGTCGTCAGATCAGCCAGCGCAAAGATCGCCCGTTCAACCTCACCACTTTCGCCTGCCCACTCTCTGGGTCACCCTTCGTCGGGTTCTGCTAAATCTCTAGCCCAAAAGTCAGACACCAAGACTTCGAAAAAAGAGCATACTCGTGAAGACTTTTTACATGCCCCAACTTCACAACCATTGGTTCCTCCTTCATCTAAACATCATGTTTACAAGAAGGTTAATAAGAAACCCAGTTCATCTCCTTCTCCACCAAGGCGTGTCTCACCTACAGTATCACCTGTTGGAAATCGCCCTCAGCAGTCTTCTGTGTCGCCGAGCCGCACTGCTGCCGACTGATCGCTGGTGGCAGCAGCTGCTCCTGACCAACCAATGGATCAGGATCTTCTGCCTTTGGCTGAATGAATGCCATTCCATGCTGTCGGTCGCAAGCTCAGAGCAGTCGTTGAGTTGCAGTGACCTTGGTCACATTCCTCCATTTTCTGTTCACCCTATGTCCATTATCCACTAGAATATCCGCGGTATTCGAGCCAATCGGGATTAATTGTCGATCCTCTTACGATCCTACTTGCGGTCATCTTTTGTCTTCAGGAAACAAAGCTGCGTCCCCATGACCGTTGTTCTCCCTCATTGTCAGTCCGTCTGATATGATCTCCCCTCTGTTGAAGGCACTCCAGCACATGGAGGACTCATGATTCTTCTCCATGAAACTCTCCATTATCACCCTATCCATTTAAACACTTCAAAGCTGTCGCCGTCCGTCTTTCCCTTTCTGGATACACGTTCTCTCTTTGTACTGTATACATTCCATCGTCCACATCAATGGCACGAGCTGATCTCCTTCATCTTCTTGGTCAGCTTCCACCCCCCCTATTTGCTGGTTGGGGACTTCAATGCCCACCACCCACTTTGGGGATCTCCACATCCTTGTCCACGTGGCTCACTATTGCTAGACGTCTTCCACCAAGCGGATCTAGTTTGCCTCAACGCTGGGGTCCCTACATTTTTGTCTGCCTCCATGACAAATTTATCTCATTTGGACCTTGCGGTCGGTACGGTTCCGCTGGCTCGGCGCTTCGAATGGTTCGCCCTTGACGATACACACTCCAGTGACCACTTTCCATGTGTCCTTAGACTGCAGCATCAATTACCATATATGCGCCCGCGACGTTGGAAGTTTGCCCAAGCTGATTGGACACTTTTTTCGTCTCTAGCGACATTCGATGACCGTCACTTTCCCAGCGTCGACGATGAGGTCACACATATTACCGACGTTATTCTTACAGCTGCGGAACATTCAATCCCACGCACTTCCGAATTGCCCCGGCGCCCCACAGTTCCTTGGTGGAAAGCGGCATGCCGTGATGCAATACGTGAGCGGCGACGTGCTCTCCGCGTTTTCCGCCACCATCCTATTTTGGCCAACTGTATCCGCTATAAGCAGTTCCGAGCGCGATGATGCCGTGTCATCCGCGATAGCAAGAAGGCAAGCTGGAAATTCTTTATTAGCTCATTTAACACCTTCACTCCCTCCTCGGAAGTTTGGAGTCGGCTTCGACGGTTCTCAGGCGCGCCTAGTTTCTCCCCGGTCTCTGGGCTCTCTGTCGCGCATGACACATTAGTGGACCCCGTCGCAACTTCAAACTCGTTGGGTCAGCACTTTGCTGAGATTTCGAGCTCTTCAAATTACCCGCCAGCGTTTCTCCCGAAGAAACATGCAGCGGAAGTGCGACCTCTTGCTTTCTCCTCTCAAAATCGCGAAAGCTACAATACTGTTTTCCCCATGCGGGATCTCCAACATGCACTCCCTTCTCGCTCCTCCGCCCCAGGACCGGATGGTATCCACATCCAAATGTTGCTGCATTTATCAACCCATAGTCTGCGTTACCTCCTTCACCTTTATAATCGAATTTGGACCGACAGAACATTTCCCAGACGATGGCGGGAAGCTATCGTCGTTCCTGTTCCGAAACCTGGAAAGGACCAACATCTCCCCTCTAGCTATCGCCCCATTTCTCTCGCGAGTAGTGTCTGTAAGGTTTTGGAGCGTATGGTGAATTACCGTTTAGCGTGGTGGCTGGAATCGCGCAGTCTTTTAACACCTGCCCAATGCGGATTCCGAAAGCATCGTTCTGCCGTTGACCATCTTGTTGCTCTCTCCACTTATATCATGAACAATTTTCTCAGGAAGCGCGAAACAGTAGCAATATTTTTTGATCTGGAGAGAGCATACGATACCTGTTGGAGGACAGGCATCCTCCGCACACTGTTCTCTTGGGGCTTTCGAGGTCGGCTGCCCCTTTTTCTTCGCGAATTTATGGCAGAGCGCACATTTAGGGTGCGGGTGAACACTACTCTCTCCCGTACTTTCTCCCACGAAAACGGGGTACCCCAGGGCTCCGTGCTGAGTGTTGTACTGTTTGCCATTGCCATCAATCCAATTATGGATTGTCTCCTTCCTGATGTCTCGGGCTCCCTCTTTGTGGATGATTTTGCGATCTACTACAGCTCTCAATGGACCAGCCTTCTTGAACGACGTCTTCAAGGATGTCTCGATCGCCTCCACTCTTGGAGCATTGAAACCGGCTTCCGTTTTTCTCCCAGTAAGACCGTTTGTGTTATTTTTTGGAGGCGTAAGGAGTTTCTTCCGCCCTCCTTACATCTAGGTCCTGTCAACCTTACGTTTTCAAACGTCGCTAAATTCTTGGGTCTTATGTTTGACAGAAAACTGTGCTGGTCCTCCCACGTTTCCTATCTTTCGGCTCGCTGTCTGCGATCCCTTAACACCCCCAGTGTCCTGAATGGTACCTCCTGGGGAGCGACCCGAGTGGTCCTTCTCCGCCTCTGTCGCGCCTTAGTGCGCTCGAATTTGGACTACGGAAGCATAGTCCACTCCTCTGCTCGGCCGTCTATTCTTCGGCGTCTTGACTCTATCCACCACCGTGGATTACGTTTAGTGTCTGGAGCTTTTTACAACAGCCCTGTGGAAAGCCTTTATGCTGAGACTACTGAACCTCTGCTGTCCAATCGGCCAGCAGTCCTTTTGAGTCGTTATGCTAGCCATCTGTCTTCCATGCCTGCTAATCCAGCCCATGACATTGTTTTTTCGACGCCTCCTTTGATGTAGGGTATGCAGGCTGCCCCTCCTCCCTACTACCACAGGGAGTCCGCTTCCGTCAACTGCTCCATTCTCTTTCCTTCCGCTTTCCTAAAACCTTCTTGACAACTTGGGGTACAGCACCGCCTTGGCTCCGTCCCCTGATCTGCCTGCTCCGTGACCTTTGTCAATTTCCCAAGGATGGTACCCCTTCACTTGTTTATCATCGGGAATTTGCTGCTCTATGTGCACAAATGACGGACGCCACATTTATTTACACCGACGGCTCGAAAACATCGTTAGGTGTAGGGAGTGCCTATATTGTTGGAGACACCCCAAATCACTTTCGGCTTCCCGACCAGTGTTCGGTTTATACTGCGGAGCTTTACGCTGTTCTCCAGGCTGTCCACTACATCCGCCGCCATCAGCGGATACAGTACGTTATCTGCTCAGATTCTCTCAGCTCTCTCCTCAGTCTCCAAGCTCTTTATCCTGTGCACCCTCTGGTCCACCGGATTCAGGACTGTCTGCGCTTGCTCCACCTGGGGTGCGTCTCAGTGGCGTTCCTCTGACTACCGGGACAGGTTGGTATCTGTGGAAATGAGGCGGCCGATATTGCAGCCAACGCTGCAGTCTCTCTTCTTCGGCCACCTATTCAATCGATTCCCTTCGCCGATCTACGGAGCGTTTTATGTCGTCGTGTTGTTCATTTATGGCACGCGGATTGGTCGACACTTCCCCATAATAAATTGCGGGACGTGAAAGCTCTTCCTTGTGCTTGGACCTCTTCCTTCCGAACGCGTCGTCGGGAGGAGGTAATTTTAACTAGACTCCGGATAGCGCACTGTCTTTTTAACCATCGACATCTTTTAAGCGGCGATCCTCCCCCACTCTGTCCCCACTGCTCTCAGTTGTGGACGGTAAGACACCTTTTAATTGAGTGCCCCTTTTCTAATCCGTTACGCTCCCGTCTACAGCTATCGCCTGATATATCGTCGATCTTATCAGATGACACGCGCTCAGCCGACCGCGTTCTCAAGTTTATTAGTGCCAGTGAAATGACGTCAGTCATTTGAAGCTTTTCTTGGGGACAACCAACCTCTTTCTGTAGTGGATTTTTAAGCATTCCTTCTGCTTTTAGTTTTTCCAATTTTATGACTTTCGTTCCCGTTGCTGCTGGGTTCCATTTTAGGTTTTTTACTGTTTCCTAAGTCACGGACTGGGCGCTAATGACCATAGCAGTTTTGCGCCCTAAAACAAAAAAGAATCTACTGAGTTACGTTGAGCGAAATCATATCAAGTTTGAAACCTGCTGAAATAAGGAATTCGTAATTAAGGCATGTTATCACCTTGTGCTTCCGTGATACACTGATGGGTTGTGTCTCGCCTTAGATGCAAGCGTACAACGATCTCTTCTCCTCGAAAGCTAACAAGTTGATTACTTTGGTCAACAACACGCAGTTCTAGGTAATCCAATGTCTGAACTGTTACCGAGAGATATATGTAGAGTTTGTGGGTGCTTGAACTATTTTATACCCAGTATCGACTGTAGGGAAGAATCCGTAAATCGAGTGAATCAACTTATCGTTCAGGTATGAGTTTGTGGCAGTGTTGCACTCAACGTGGATTGTGCTGACCGGTAGTATATCTACAGCTTGATCCGATGCATAAAATTTACTGGCGTCCCTCACCAAAACACGATCATTTGCAAAACTTTGCAGTGGACCTATTGAATCTCTGTGCAAAGTCGATCGTAGCCCCCTCTGCCCGTATTTGACTTAAGGACGTTAATGTTTGCCCGTAGTTCAGTACCTTTTCCTGACAGTTTTAAGACTTTATCTAAATCACCAATATCATAGGCACCAGGTTGTATTTGTAGAATCTCCTTCCGACCGTCAATTTCCAGATGCAGTTTATTGTTGCTCTTCGTGATATTGGGAATGCTCTTATATGCCTCCTGACCAGTCAGCGCAATACTCCAGTCCCCTGCACTTAAACCAATCGGCGGAAAGTAATTTGCATGTAATACTGATCCTCGCTCTTTTAAAGTCAGAGTGTGTGACATTGCATCTAAACTTCAAATGATGGGTGTGCGTTCAATTATGGCTCTTTTATATGTGTGGATGTTCGCACACCGGCTCGGACGAGGAGAGGAGGAAGCGCGCATTCCAGACTTCTCACCGTTCGGTCTAAATATAGCGCGCATTCCAGAAGTTCGCTGATGCAGGCGAAGGCTAATTTGCCATGGCTGTGATGAGGAACATAATGCGGAGATGCCCGCACAGGTATGTGTTAAAGTCCTGACATCGCCGTAAATTGTAGAAAACACGACTTTTGCTGGTGAAGTAACGTTGTGAATCTTCAGGCGGTTGTAAATCCCCAAATGAATCGAAATATTGTACTGTATTCACACTTTTCTTAACATACGCCTCCCAATGGATCCCTGGACCCCCAGCAACATCTAGATTTACAATTCCGCACTCATTAGTCCGCCACATAGTCTTCGGTAATGTATCCCGCATAAAGACGCAACGGAATCCAGCAATGTGAAGTTTCTCTTTAACAATATTAATGATACCTTTATTCGTGAGCGCTCGATCAGGTAGGAGAACTAACGAACTTTTTTTATTTATGAAGATACCTAGTCCTTTTCTGTATGGTTTCAAGTAGAGACCCTTTCCGATAGCTGCTGCTTCCGGGGCCCGATTATGTCTTCTGGCTTCCTCTAGATGCGCCTGTGCATTCTGTGCGTTTTTGACGTTTTGGCTACAGCTGCAGCTCCACCTGTAACTGAACCTACCGCCACCAGAGCTGCAAAGGTCTGGAACGAGGAACGGAATAATTCCACCTGATGTGTTTGGTAGTGGTAGGACTCTAGGTGGTTTAATTGCAGTCGTCGTCTTCGTCTTCTTCTTCATTTTCTTCTTCGTCTTCTTCTTCTTCGCTTTCCCCTTCGCCCCCTCCACCCCACCCCTTCAACACACGTTTAGCTGCACACAACGAAGTGAGAATACAGTTTTTCAAAGTGCCTGGATCGTTCTTCTTCGCCCCAAAAGCTGTTCGCACTGCATTCAATTTCGTTTGCAACTCATCACCTGCATGTCGAACTTAATTTTTCCATGCATAGTTTTATCAACTACGAATGCATCAACGCGCTGACCTATTCAGAGAGCTTTTCTTCGCCTTATTTGCTTAGCTCTATCGGCTAATATTCGGTCGGCAACGTGGCGTGCTGGGAGATCTTTATTTGCAGCGAATGCGAGGTCGTGTTCAAGGCAGACTTCGTCTAGTAGGTTAATACCGCTACCACCGCGTGCCAGGCGTTTCTGAAGCTTTGTCTCAGGCCCACAGAAGTTGTACCCCGGAATGTGCAATTCAAAAGGCAATTTTTCAAAAATACCACCTCCACCTCTTATTATGGTGTGCTGCCTATCATGTACACTACCGAGGAGACAGAGGTCTACGCTCCCTGTTATACACTAACTCGTCAGCGTCAATCGAACTGTTTTCTGATGATGGAAATACTAACCATTTAACTAGCGCTCTATTCCCGCGACGTCTTATCACGCGTTCGATGAGAAATACATCTGCTTCAGAACTCTTCTGCAATTCTTCTGTGTAAAAGCATCCAGCCATTTCTTCACCCTTGCCATCCTTTAAGATATATGTCCTAGGGTTCGTTCTGTGCGCTTTGGATACTGTGAATATCTCCGCTCACCAGTTTGGTAAGTACGATTTCTCGAACGCTGTCTTGTATTTCGAAATATGTACTAAGTCGCCTACACTGAACCTCTTTTTGCGCGGGTCCAGCATTTAATGTGTAAATATACTTTGTCCATGAGTGAATTATAGCGAACATCGGTTGGTCTCATTTTTATTGTACTATGTTTGGTTCTATTATACCGCGCAATTATTTGTGGGATGATATCTAGCAACTTGTAAGAACCGCGAAGATTAAAAGGTATTCACATTTGAGCTTTGATCATTCTGTTCAAACTGTCCACGAAGCTAGCTTTCAGGTGGGTAAACGTCGAGTAGTCGTGTATCCCGTACCGCTCCATCACAGTCTTGAAATGTTCATTGTAAAACTCACCACCATGATCGGTTTCAAGATTGTCTGGGCATCGATTCGATCCTGTCTGCAGCAAACGCTCAAACACTACAGCAACATCTCTACCGGTTTTAGTTTTGACAGGTAATGCCCATGCGAATTTAGAGTATGTATCAATAACCATTAAAATGTATTTGAATCCATTATTCTCAAGTGAATATTGACTTATGTCTACAAGATTGGCCTGCCACAAGTCATCCAGCCGCTTAATCATAACATGCCTCAGAGGATATGTTTCGCGTGGTGGCCTGTGCAATTCTCTAACTACCGTCTCCATACTTATTAAATAATACCTCTCTCTCAAAGCTCAGAGATTATCGAAAAAACCTCATTCGAATGAGCTGTGCTGCCTGCAGCAGCCGAAGCCATCAACAGTCGAAGTGTATTAGTTCATCCGGCTCATCGTAATATATATACTGCGGGAGTTGATTGCTCACGCCTTTATGCTGAAAGTCTACACCCTCACCAATGCTTTTAGGATGCTCATTCAGTAAAGGTTGTATAATGGCTCTGTATTTAGAGTTTTGCAGGTTTCTCAGTGTTCTGTCAGGAATTTTATACAGCTCAGTCAATTGCAGTATTTCACCATACACTTTGCGATTATTGGTAGAGTATTTTAAGTTTTTTGAGGGCTTTAGGAAGATAAGATTCATTAAGCCAGGTGTTCTTTTAAACTCTGTATCCCCGATGCGTGTCGTGCTATCATATAAACTTACAGTTTGAGCCTAGCATCTACGGTCCCTCCCCACTGACACCAAATGTTCTATCTTACCCGCTCAATACTGGTTGGTGAATTCTGCGATTGAATCATTATCACGCGAAGCCATCTTACTGATAGATTCGGTAACAGGATTATTCGTTTCTCTTACTGTTTGCTCGCAACCCATATGCCCCATCCTCAGCTAACGTAATTTCTCTGGAACTGCTTTGCGTGGCTGAATGACTTTATGCTTTGTCGACATCTCGGGGCATACTAATCAGAGCTGTGCATATCATGTGGTTTTATATATGCTTTGTCATTCTTCTTCTTCCCTACACCTCCTCCTTCAATAACAACCACCTCAGCTTCTATCTTCCCTCCAATAGCGCTAAATCTATTCTCTAGCCAATTTTGGCTAAGTGCAAGAAGTTTATAAGTGTCCTTTAATTCCCTTGCAAGCTTACCGAGTCTTGCCTCAAGATTCTTAAATTTCGTATCGGTATACACGTGAGCATTGTATGCACACCTAACCTCTCAGATTGAGCATCCGCCAAGCGTGCGAATTTGTCCATGGTGTAGTGTCTACTGACGCACTCAGCTATTTTGTACATTTATATATGGAGAAACTGCTGGAAGTTCCGGTTATAACTACCATCATTCAGTTTCCGCCTTTTATCAACAACGAGAAAACCGGATTGTGAGTGATTCCAACAATCAGCACATATCTTTACAAATTCATTGTATGACATGTCAGTCCCTACATGAGCCTGGTAAATGTATGTTAAATTGAGATTGTCTTGTTTGAAGGCTATAATGAGGTTGGCATTATCTCTCACCAACTGTTCTGGGATCCTGGAATACGTCTGAGATAAAATACGTCAACACCCATATGACGACCAAAGCAGAAATATCTACGAATTTGATCCTGCTTTTCGACAGCCACATAGTCAAATATGAAGACAGTGTTAGGCTTTACCTTTTCAGGTGGGGGGGGGGGGGAAGTCGTCGCTTTCACTGAATGCTCTTACATTAAACCATCTACCCCCCCCTCCCCCCCCACATGTGGGTCCGGGGATTAGAATAGGCCCGAGGTATTCCTGATTCCTGCCTGTCGAAAGAGGCGACTAAAAGGAGTCCCTCCCCCTCAAGGGGTAGTTGGCGCCTGCGTCCGGAGACGGACGGTTCCACGACCTATATTTGCGGTCATTTTGGTTTTTCGCTTCTTCTCGTTTCTTCCTTCATTTGGTTGGTTCCTTTCTTTGTTCTTCTCCATCTCACTGTCTTCCTTACTCTTTACCTTGCCTTCCTCTCCCTGCCTTCCCCTCCCTGCCTTCCCCTCCCTGCCTTCCCCTCCCTGCCTTCCCCTCCCTGCCTTCCCCTCCCTGCCTTCCCCTCCCTGCCTTCCCCTCCCTGCCTTCCCCTCCCTGCCTTCCCCTCCCTGCCTTCCCCTCCCTGCCTTCCCCTCCCTGCCTTCCCCTCCCTGCCTTCCCCTCCCTGCCTTCCCCTCCCTGCCTTCCCCTCCCTGCCTTCCCCTCCCTGCCTTCCCCTCCCTGCCTTCCCCTCCCTGCCTTCCCCTCCCTGCCGCCTCGGCGTTTGAGACAGTCTGTCCTCTTTCTCCCTCTCTCTTCTTTTTCCTCTTCTTCCTTCCTCCCTGTGCGCGCCTGAAGGCCGACCCACGCGTTCGCCCGCGTAGCCGGTGACGGGGTAACGCGTAATTCCCTGCCCTGGGTAGACAAGTAAGGCACGCACGTACCCCCTGGTAAAGGCCAGGCCCAGGGAGGGGTGATTGCCTGAGCTGATACCTTCTGACCATGCCGATTGGTCCCTCCGTCTGTTTCTCGGGAGGTGTGACCTGAGGTGTAAACATTCACCTAAGGCAGGCGCCATCGGAGAAGCTGCAAACGTGGGGGATGCCTCCGCAATGGATTTCACTTCTCTCTCGCCTTCTGCCCATAAACGGAAACTTGACCAGCCACCAGTAACAAAAGTACTACCGCCTGCCCCACAGTTCCTCGTAGTTTCTCGATCTGAGGACAGCAAGAAATTTTCCTCTGTCAACCCTTTCGTTATCCAGAAGGGCGTAGATGCCATAGCTGGATCTGTCAAGTCGTGTACCAGGTTGCGTAATGGTACCTTGTTACTAGAAACTGAGAGCGCCTTTCCGGCACAAAAAATTGCTTCGGGCCACACTCCTTTACATGTTCCCTGTCCTGGTGGAGGCTTACCGCACTTTGAATTCGGTTCGTGGTGTGGTATATACTCGATCACTCGACGGATTGACTGACGAGGAGACTCAGCCTTTCCTCGCTGAGCAGGGCGTGACGGCTGTCCATAGGGTCATGAAAAAGATCAACAATGACCTTGTACCGACCTGGACACTTTCCTTGACCTTTGATAGTGTTCAGCTGCTGTCGCATATCAAAGCGGGCTACGAGGTTATTTCTGTTGGCCCCTATGTCCCGACACCTACGCGCTGCTACCAGTGTCAGCATTTTAATCACTCTCGCCAGTCTTGTTCCAATGCGGCTAAATGTGTCACTTGTGGCAGGGATGCGAATGAGGGTGACTGTCCACCTCCGTCTCCTCATTGTGTGAACTGTCAGGGTGACCATGCAGCGTCCTCCCGCGACTGTCCCATTTACAAGGAAGACCGCTGTATCCAAGAAATTCGGGTCAAAGAGAAAGTGTCCACCTCGGCTGCTCGCAAGCTATTTGCTAGTAGGAAGCCCACGCTGCCCTCGCCTCTCCACTGACTACCAGGTAGGCGGCGACGCAGACATGCGATCTGACCTTCAGCACCTCGGTCGTCCGTTCGGCCAGTGCCAAGACCTTCGGTCGACGTCTCCTCTTCCTCCCGTCACCCCTCAGACGCAAGCACCTTCATCAGCTTCTGCCAAGACGAAGACCCAGAAGTCAGATGCATGGGCCTTCAAGAAGGAACCGTCCCGTGCAGACTTCCTACGTACCTTGAACTCCCAGCCTTCGACCAGTACTTCCACTAAACGACCTTCCAAGAAGGCCCATAGGAAGCACAGTTCTCCTTCTCCGCCACGGCACATTTCTTCTCCTGCGCCATCCAGCGTTTGCCGCCCCAGGCCGTCATCCGTTTCGCCTGGCCGCACCACTGGTAGCCGAATATCTGGCCGTTCCCCTGCAGAGGAAGCTCCCCCTCCATCGGCCATCTTGTTAAGATGGCCGATGAACCTATAGAACCAATGGACGATGACTGTCCGCCTACTGATAGCGGCGGCAGTGCTCGCTCGAAGCCAGGCCCTCAGCGGCCTTCAAGGTGACCTCTTCTTTCATCTTCCTTTTCTTCTCACGATGGCACTTATTCACTGGAATATTCGTAGCATTCGCTCCACCCGAGACGACTTGAAGTTGCAGCTCCCGCTTGCACCGTCCGCTCGTCGTAGCCCTCCAGGAAACGAAGCTATGCCCATGCGATCAAATTGCCTTGGTACACTACACCGTTGTCCGTTTTGACCTACCCCCTGTGGTAGGTATTCCGGCTCATGGAGGGGTTGTGTTGCTGGTCTGGGATGATATTTACTACGATCCCATCACATTGCACACCGGCCTGCAGGCAGTTGCCGTCCGAATTACTCTCCCCACTTTTACATTTTCCATTTCTACCGTTTACACTCCATCGTCGTCTGCCGTTACCAGGGCAGACATGATGCAAATTATTGCTCAGCTACCTGCACCATTTTTGTTAACTGGAGACTTCAATGCCCACTATCCCCTTTGGGGCTCTCCAGCATCCTGCCCAAGGGGCTCCCTGTTAGCAGACCTTTTCAACCAGCTCAATCTTGTCTGCCTCAATACTGGCGCCCCTACTTTTCTTTCGGACATATCTCACACCTATTCCCATTTAGACCTCTCTATATGTACTCTCCAACTTGCACGCCGGTTTGAGTGGTATGCACTTTCTGGTACATATTCGAGCTACCACTTCCCGTGTGTTACCCATCTCCTGCAATATACCCCCTCTCCGTGCTCAACTAGTTGGACATCTCCAAAGCAGACTGGGGCTCTTCTCTTCCAGGGCGACCTTTCAGGATCAGACCTTCACAAGCTGCAATAGTCAGGTCGCACACCTCACGGAAGTCATTCTCTCTGCTGCTGAATATGCCATCCCTCACACTACTACTTCTCCACGTCACGTACCGGTCCCCAGGTGGACCGCAGCATGTAGAGATGCTTTACGTGCTCGTCGACGTGCTTTATGCACCTTTAAACGCCACCCTACAGTGGCGAATTGTATCAATTATAAACGATTACATGCGCAGTGCCGTCATATTATTAAAGAAAGCAAGAAAGCCAGCTGAGCTGCTTTCACAAGCACCTTCAACAGTTTTACTCCTTCTGTTGTCTGGGGTAGCCTGCGCAGGCTATCTGGCACTAAGGTCCACTCACCAGTTTCTGGCTTGACGGTCGTGAATGACGTCCTTGTGGCCCCTGAGGATGTCTCCAATGCCTTCGGCCGCTTTTTCGCAGAGGTTTCGAGCTCCTCTCATTACCACCCTGCCTTCCTCCCCCGAAAACAGGCAGAGGAGGCTAGGCCACCTAACTTCCGCTCCTCGAATCATGAAAGTTACAATGCCCCTTTCTCCATGCGGGAAGTCGAAAATGCACTTGCCCGGTCACGGTCCTCCGCTCCAGGGCCTGATTCTATTCATATTCAGATGTTGAAGAACCTTTCTCCTGCGGGTAAGGGTACTTATAATCGTACTTATAATCGCATCTGGATTGAGGGACATGTTCCCGCATGCTGGCGCGAGTCTATTGTTGTACCGATTCCTAAGCCGGGGAAGGACAAGCACTTGCCTTCCAGTTATCGACAGATCTCGCTTACCAGCTGTCTTTGTAAGGTGATGGAGCGAATGGTTAACTCTCGTTTGGTTTGGCTGCTTGAATCTCGACGCCTACTTACCAATGTACAATGTGGATTTCGTAGGCGCCGGTCTGCTGTTGACCATCTGGTTACCTTGTCGACCTTCATTATGAATAACTTCTTGCGGAAGCGCCCAACCGTGGCTGTGTTCTTTGATTTGGAGAAGGCTTACGACACCTGTTGGAGGGCGGGTATTCTCCGCACCATGCATACATGGGGCCTTTGCGGTCGCCTCCTTTTTATTTGTTCCTTTTTAATCGATCGACAGTTCAGGGTACGTGTGGGTTCTGTCCTGTCGGACACCTTTCGCCAGGAGAATGGGATGCCACAGGGCTCAGTTTTGAGCGTCGCTCTCTTCGCCATAGCGATCAATCCAATAATGGATTGCCTCCCAGCTGATGTATCAGGCTCCCTTTTCATGGACGATTTTACCATCTATTGCAGCGCGCAGCGTACATGTTTCCTGGAGCGCTGTCTTCAGCGTTCTCTTGACCACATTTACTCCTGGAGTGTCGCCAATGGCTTCCGTTTTTCTGCCGAGAAGACGGTCTGTATTAACTTCTGGCGCTAGTTTCTCCCACTGTCCTAACGATTCGGTCCTGTTGCTCTCCCATTCGTGGAGACAACAAAATTTTTAGGTCTTACATTTGACAGGAAACTTAGCTGGTCTCCACATGTCTTATTTGGCTGCCCGTTGTACCCGTTCTCTAAATGTCAGTGTTCTCAGTGGTATGTCGTGGGGAGGGGATCGAACGGTCCTACTTCACCTATATCGGTCGATTGTCCGCTCCAAGCTGGATTATGGGAGCTTCGTATACTCCTCTGCACAGCCGTCAATATTACACCGCCTCAACTGCATACATCAAGGTTTACGTCTTGGGATCGGAGCGTTTTACCCTAGTCCCATCGAGAGTCTTCATGCTGAAGCCGGTGAATTGCCACTCACCTACCGGCGCGATATACTGCTTTGAGGGTATGCCTGTCGGCTACTGTCAGTGCCCGACCACCTGTCTTATCATTCCTTTTTTGACGACTCTCTCGACCGTCAATACGGGTTGTATGTCTCTGCCCTGCTACCCCCTGGAGTTCGCCTTCGTCGCCTCCTTCAACACCTTGATTTTTCACTCCCTGCAACCTATAGAGTGGGCGAGAGCCCCACACAACCTTGGCTCCAGGCTCAGGTTCGCGTTCACCTTGACCTCAGATCGCTCCCAGAGGGGGTTACCCCCTGTTCGGTATACCACTCCCATTTTCATTAATATGACCTTCATTTATACAGATGGCTCTAAGACCATTCGGGGTTGGGTGTTCTTTTATTGTCAGGGCACAAAGTTTCAAATACTGGCTCCATGGCCATTGTTCAGTCTTCACAGCTGAGCTCTTTGCCCTCTACCAGGCTGTTCCTTACATCTGCCGCCATCGACATTCTGCTTTGTCATCTGCTCTGATTCCCCTGAGCGCCATCCAGAGCCTCAGTGATCCATATCCGGTTCACCCTTTCGTGCACCGGATCCAACGCTCTCTTCAGCAGCTGGTGGACGTCGGTTCTCCGGTTAGCTTTATGTGGGTTCCTGGCCATGTCGGTATCCCTGGGAACGAAGCTGCAGATGCCGTGGCCAAGGGTGCGGTCCTCCAGCCTCGGACAACTTCTTGTGTCCCTTCATCAGATTGTAGCAGGGTCATTTGTCGGCGCATTTTATCGCTGTGGCATGCCGATTGGGCTGCACTTACGGACAACAAACTTCGGGCCTTGAAACCTCTTCCCGCGGCTTGGACGTCCTTCTCACGCCCTTCTCGGCGGGTGGAGGTAGTTTTGGCCCGGTTACGAATTGGACACTGCCGGTTCAGCCATCGCCATCTGCTGACGGCTGCGCCAGCGCCGTTCTGCCCATGTGGGCACTTGCTGACGGTTAGACACATTTTAATGTCCTGTCCAGATCTTAACACACTGCGCCTCGATCTTAACCTGCCTAATACTTTCGATGCCATTTTAGCGGATGACCCACGAGCAGCTGCTCGTGTTCTTCGTTTTATCAATTTGACAAACCTCGCTAAGGACATTTGATGATGCTGTTTTTTAATCCTATGCCTGTCAGTCTGTCTTTTATCGTGTTTTCCCTTTTAGTTGTTGTTGTCAACTTGTGCCTCGCGGTGCATTCTTAGTCAGGGCGCTAATGACCATTGAAGTTGTGCGCCCTAAAACCACAAAAAAAAAAAAAAAAAAAAAAAAAAAAACCAGCCTGCCATGATACCTATTGTGCTATGTAATGGCGTGCAATTGGCTTTTATATGATAGTGTGTGTGTGTGTGTGTGTGTGTGTGTGTGTGTGTGCGTGTGTGTGTGTGTAGCCACTATAGTGCAATCACCTTACCAGCTGAACTAAAACGTCTACACGACAGAATGAATTCCAAATGGTGTATTTAAAGGGAAGTGTGTCACATAAATTAACATACATAAAGGTGTACTAACGTGCATTAACAATTGTGACATCTTTGTCTAGAGAAATGAAAAAGACAAAGAGAAATTTAATATTATAAATATATTTATTTACTCGAGACAAAATTATGATCAGCATGGAAAACAATAAGTTCATTCTTTTTCAAATGGTGCAACAGAAGTACAGTATTTCGAAAAGAGTTGTTTCTTATATCCCTCAAATTCAGCACATGTATCTCATAATGTTATAGACCCATAGAAATAGTTGGGTATCCCATCAGTAAATTTGACTTCAACATTCACAACACTTATTTGAGGGATAGCACAAGACTTCGGCTCTTCCGTTATACTGGTGCTAAGACAATGGTCTATATCTTCTATGTGAATGCTACATGTCTGAAGTCAGTTAATGATGTTACTGTATACAGCTTGAACACATGGGCGCCATCTATTTAGTACTAGTTACTGCCATGTCTAGATTGAATAAGTTATCAACAGTCGAGTGCTGCATAAAAATACTATGACCCCCAGCACATTTGATATCCTCTCTACTTCGACGATCATCAGTTATTTTGCTCCCCAAATAGCAAAACTCCTTTACTACTTTAAATGTCTCATTTCCTAATCTAATTCCCTCAGCATCACCCGACTTAATTCGACTACATTCCATTATCCTCGTTTTGCTTTTGTTGATGTTCATCTTGTACCCTCCTTTCATGACACTGTCCATTCCGTTCAACTGCTCTTCGAAGTCCTTTGCTGTCTCTGACAGAATTACAATGTCATCGGCAAACCTCAAAGTTTTTTTTTCTTCTCCATGGATTTTAATACCTACTCCGAAATTTTCTTTTGTTTCCTTCACAGCTTGCTCAATATACAGATTGAATAACATCGGGGATAGGCTACAACCCTGTCTTACTCCCTTCCCAACCACTGCTTCACTTTCATGCCCCTCGACTCTTATAACTGCTATCTACATTATCATACTCTTCTATAAATGTAGTGAAATGTGGCTAGTCCTCCCTCGAAAGTCTATATCCTCCATATTCATCTCGATGATCGAACATGTGACGATGCTTTGACGATGGCAACACAGCAAAGACTGAATGTGCACCGCCAATCAGGTCATCTGAGTGGTGAAACAAAATAAGTCGCCGTCCTTGATGACGGTAGGGCGTGGCCCAGTTGGCCCTCTTCCCAACAAAATTCAAACTTCCCGCCAAAATCCGACATCTTGAATTACGTCCTCTGCTGGTGGCTATGTGACTTAGCCAGTTGGACCTCGTGGCGAACACACCTGCATGATATTGTTGAAGTAATAAAAAAGACAAGTCAAGTTTTACTGCCATTATTGTGCTGGAATTTGAGCTTGCCGCCCTTTTCTAGAGGGTTGGGGGTTAGGTTAGTGGACGTACCCCAAGTGGTCTATTTTCCCGCCATTTTCGTGGTGTGATGCATTTTCCTGCTGGAATTTGAATTTCCCACCAATTTTTTTCTGGAGGGTTGGGTTAGTGGAGGTAGCGCAATTGACCTATCTTCCAGCCAAAATTCAAACTTCTCACCAAATTCCGCCATCTTGGATGACGTCATACGCTGTTGCTAAGTCTAGAGCCGCTATCTTGGATGACGTCATCGCCGTCATTTTGAATAAATTTGCAACAATGGAATGTCGGATAGAACATACCTTGTCCCCCTACTGTTGGTCTCCATGTAAATGAGGCAGCCAATATAGCAGGCAATGCTACAGTCTCCCTTCCTCGGCCCACTGTTCGCATGGTGCCCTTCACCGACCTGCAGAGTGTCTTATTTCGTCGTGTTGCTCTTTTATGGCACGCACATTGGTCTACACTTCCCGCTAATAAATTGCGGGATGTGAAACCTCTTCTCAGTGCTCAGACATCTTCCTCCCGAACTTGTCATCTGGAGGAGGTAATTTTAACTAGACGCTGGATAGGGCACCGACTTTTTCGCCATTGACATTTTTTAAGTGGCGATGCTCCCCCACTTTATACCCACTGCTCTCAACTGTGGATGATGAGACACCTTTTTCTTGAGTGCCCCTATTTTACTCCACCACGAGCCCATCTACAGCTGTCGCCTGATACGCCTTCCATTTTAGATGATGACACGCGCTCAGCTGATCGTGCCTTCGAGTTTATCAGTATCAATGAGATCACGTCGGTCATTTGAAGCTCTTTTTGGGGAAAACAACCCCCTCTCCTATAGTGGTTTCCTAAGTTTCCCTTTGGTTTTTTAGTTTCCCCTCTTTTTAAGTTTAGCTTTCATTGCTGCAGATTTCCCATTTGGTTTTTGTACCCTTCCCTAAGTCGCAGAATGGGCGCTAATGACCGTAGCAATTTTGCGCCCTAAAACTGTAACAAGATAAACTGTAAAATGAAAAAAACTACTTCCTTAAGACATAAATTCCCTGTGATACATCCACAATATAGTTTCGCAGAGGTGTATGGCATCCACTGTTCATATCCGATCACGGTTTAGAAATTATACTATGCCTGCATCAGTCCCATACAAAATGATCTTTAGTAACGGAGAATACCTCACAAGGAAACTGACCAACGCATAGCAACGATGTTCGACATGTGAAATTACAAGACATGCCGTCACTAAATCTGTAAACAGAACATCTGTCAAGCAGATGTATCCATGGGAATTCAGTATCTCACAAACTGTCACTAACATAGAATCAATGTAATTATGAAACTGACGACTCGATTTTATGCCAAAGATGCGGCAGTTCAATGGAGTACCTTGCAAATATCTTCGTTCATCTAGAGAAAAGTGCCGAAACAAGATGGGCATGTTTCGTCGTCGTCGTCGTCGTCACGTCGTCGTCGTCATAACCACACACATGAGATGGAACTCCTCTGATGGCAGATCTGCTGTTAACGATCGCGAGTAGATAGTGCTCTAAGCCTCAGACATAACATACAGTTGTATACGAGTCGAACACAGGTTATGCCACACAACTGATGCACCCCAACAGAAGGGAAAAAAATTGTTAAATGATCTGACGCAACATCTTCCTCTCTCTAGAAAGCATCTACCATTCAATCATCTACCATTAGATCATACTTCGTTACAAACTCATCTTAACCAGTCATTCCATCCACTTTGTCATCCTTCACAGATGCAAGTAAGTTTAGGCGCAGATAGAAAACTACCAACACAAACAAAACTTCACAAGCATCCCATACTTATGCACAGTATCACAAACAGTAGCTAACTTATTAAAAAAATATTAAAATATTTTTCTCCATAAACAGCAAACTTGGATACCACTTACCTCACGCAGGGAACACAAACAAGCCAACATAACACAGTGGAATATATAAATTACAATGTAACAGTTTCCCTGCATTTTACATAGGAAAAACTGGAAGAACCTTCCACACACGGTATAAAGAACACACCGACGCCTTTCGACTACACCATTTTGAAAAATCTACAATAACTAACCACATGTATATTAATAAACAGACTTGACGACATCCACAACAGCCTAACTGTACTTCACACAGAACCCAACAGTAAAAAATTTAATCTACTAGAACAGTTAGAAATAATGCTACACAAAGAAAAATGTTCCGAAAACTTGTTGAATTAACAAACAGTTTAACAGCCACAATTTTTTTTACACCTTCAAAAGTTTATTTTTTCCTGAGAAATCAAATCCATAATAGTACGAACAGCTGACAACCTACAACATGGTGCCAAATAATTATTTTAATAATACCTGTGTACTAATACTATCACGTTATCTTCTGTGAAACAAGAAAATCTATTATATTTATAAGTAGAACATCTGTATGAACGAGAATCTGTGGCATGTTTACGTTCTGCTACTACAATGTGCGAGAAAGTGTGTGACTATGTATATATCCCAGTATGTACTGCAAAATTAAAGACGTATATTGTGTATACCAACTGCACAACAGAAGCAGACATCATACAATGTTAAACTGTAAGTTATTTTCATATTATTAACGCTGTTAAACTTACATCTAGAATATACCATGTTGTAACAGAAAAATGTAATATCAACAGGCAAACAACTAAAAAACCTTATATAAATCACTAAAAAGCACCTGAAGATCAGCCTCCAGTGCTCGAAATGCATAGTGCAGTAAATAAACGCAACTTGTGACTGAAGGCGGTTTGTTCATTTTATTAAAGAATTCTTCCAATATGAGATGGCACCCTTGTCATCGATGGTGGATTTCTTCTCCAGTGCGTTGTATGGAAGAATTGTGAAACACTTAAGTTAATGCTAACCAAATACGTTGAATACTTAAAGGGTGTTTCAAAAATGACCAGTATATTTAAAACGGCAATAAAAACTAAACGAGCAGCGATAGAAATACACCGTTTGTTGCAATATGCTTGGGACAACAGTACATTTTCAGGCGGACAAACTTTCGAAATTACAGTAGTTACAATTTTCAAAAACAGATGGCGCTGAAAGTGATGTGAAAGATATAGAAGACAACGCAGTCTGTGGGTGCGCCATTCTGTACGTCGTCTTTCTCCTGTAAGCGTGTGCTGTAGACAACATGGTTTATTCCTTAGAACAGAGAATTTTTCTGGTGTTGGAATTCCACCGCCTAGAACACAGTGTTGTTGCAACAAGACGAAGTTTTCAACAGAGGTTTAATGTAACCAAAGGACCGAAAAGCGATACAATAAAGGATCTGTTTGAAAAATTTCAACGGACTGGGAACGTGACGGATGAACATGCTGGAAAGGTAGGGCGACCGTGTACGGCAACAACAGAGGGCAACGCGCAGCTAGTGCAGCAGGTGATCCAACAGCAGCCTCGGGTTTCCGTTCGCCATGTTGCAGCTACGGTCCAAATGACGCCAACGTTCACATATCATCTCATGCGCCAGAGTTTACACCTCTATCCATACAAAATTCAAACGCGGCAACCCCTCAGCGCCACTACCATTGCTGCACGAGAGACATTCGCTAACGATACAATGCACAGGATTGATGACGGCGATATGCATGTGGGCAGCATTTGGTTTACTGACGAAGCTTATTTTTACCTGGACGGCTTCGTCAATAAACAGAACTGGCGCATATGGGGAACCGAAAAGCCCCATGTTGCAGTCCCATCGTCCCTGCATCCTCAAAAAGTACTGGTCTGGGCCGCCATTTCTTCCAAAGGAATCATTGGCCCATTTTTCAGATCCGAAACGATTACTGCATCACGCTATCTGGACATTCTTCGTGAATTTGTGGCGGTACAAACTGCCTCAGACGACACTGAGAACACCTCGTGGTTTATGCAAGATGGTGCCCGGCCACATCGCACGGCTGACGTCTTTAATTTCCTGAATGAATATTTCGATGATCGTGTGATTGCTTTGGGCTATCCGAAACATACAGGAGGCGGCGTGGATTGGCCTCCCTATTCGCCAGACATGAACCCCTGTGACATCTTTCTGTGGGGACACTTGAAAGACCAGGTGTACCGCCAGAATCCAGAAACAATTGAACAGCTGAAGCAGTACATCTCATCTGCATGTGAAGCCATTCCGCCAGACACGTTGTCAAAGGTTTCGGGTAATTTCATTCAGAGACTACGCCATATTATCGCTACGCATGGTGGATATGTGGAAAATATCGTACTATAAAGTTTCCCAGACCGCAGCGCCATCTGTTGTTGAAAATTGTAACTACTGTAATTTCGAAAGTTTGTCTGCCTGAAAATGTACTGTTGTCCCAAGCATATTGCAACAAACGGTGTATTTCTATCGCTGCTCGTTTAGTTTTTATTGCCGTTTCAAATATACCGGTCATTTTTGAAACACCCTGTAAGAAGACACTACAGTGGAAGTGCGACAAATGTGGTAGTCGATGGCTACCCAGAAGACTTGCCCACCAAGAGAATCAAATACGCTAAGCACCTCTGCCGAAGCAAAAGACACACTACTCCTGAGGTCATATTTACCGAGCTAGTTATGGTGACTATGACTCAGGAGCAATTCCTTTCCAGAAATAAAGTTCATCTCATTAGCTTGCTTATTTCGAGGCTCGAAGATGAAGGCTTCTCAGTAAGGCAAGCTACTGAAGACGCAGACCACCTAATTGTTGCCACAGTGCTTGAGGTTTGACAGGAGCATGAGAAGGTTGTGGTTGTTGGTGAGGATACGGACCTTCTCATCATGCTCAATGCCATAGCCACACCATCAGCAAATATATATTTCTTGAAACCTGGAAGAGGTAAGACCTCATCAAAAGTATTTGATTCTAACAGTTTCAAACTGGCAAAGATCAGGTCACTCTTATTTCTTTACCCCATAAGTGGATGTGACACAACTTCAGCACCCTTCGGTCAGGGCAAGAAGAAGGTGGTCAATCTACTGCTCAAAAATAAATGTCTTCTGGAAGATATCAAACCTTTCTTAGAGCATGACACTCAAGCTGAAGCTGACCTCCGATTTACGGAGGTATGGCAGGAGACACTTCAGACAACTTGCGATTCGACCTGTTTTCCAAAGCGATTACGAAATTCAGATTCACCCTAGCATCCCTACCACCAACGTCGGAAGCAGATCGCCAGCATTGCTTGTGGACCTACTTACAAGTACAAATGTGGATAGGACACCAGATGGATCCGCTCCTCTGGGGATGGCAGGCTTCAGAGTTTGTCTTGGCCTCATTCCTACCTCCAAAGACCCAGCTCCACAGTCTCCTCTCAACAAGACAGTCAAACGTTGACGTATGTGAAATTTGTGTACATACCTACTTTTACCTTCTCATCTCATACATTCACGTAAAATTCTGTAATTACGAAATATAATAATCACTATTTAATTTCAAGGAGTGTCTCTCTTCCTGCGTACGTCATATCAGTTGAATGGGTATCAATATATTATATTGAGGGTTATGAACGGATACCACGTACCCGACAAGACAAATTTCACAGGGGAGCTAAAAAAAATAACCTTTAATAAAAATTTTGATTGTTTTGATTTTTTATTTAGAGATAATCACTTATTACTAACAGGTTGTGCATTGTATTTTCCCCCCTGCGGGTTCGGGGGTTAGAATAGGCCCGCGGTATTCCTGCCTGTCGTAAGAGGCGACTAAAAGGAGTCTCACATGTTTTGGCTTATGTGATGGTCCCCTCTCGGGTTTGACCTCCATCTTTCTAAATTATTCCGAAGAGCGAGCCAATTGGGGAAGGGCGCCTTACATGGTGCACTGTATCCGTCGTGCAATTAGACCTTTAGCCGGCTTTCACGTCGTTGCAATGGTGTCCCGCTCGTTTTCGATCTTCTGGGCGGGAATACGTCCCTGGGTGCGATTACCACGCTGCCCTCTGCAGTGTTTCTTTTAACTGCGACGACGACCTTGGACAGTTTTGCACCTAAGATCCAGCACGGTAGCCAGTCCGTTGTGGTGGGGCCGCCATGTACCCTCTTGGTTGTAGCCCCCTGAC
This sequence comes from Schistocerca cancellata, assembly GCF_023864275.1. Classification (NCBI taxonomy): domain Eukaryota; kingdom Metazoa; phylum Arthropoda; class Insecta; order Orthoptera; family Acrididae; genus Schistocerca; species Schistocerca cancellata. The sequence continues at coordinate 193,700,552 of NC_064626.1, read as the reverse complement.
AACACAGGGATCGCTCTACTGATGCCTGCGCCGTTAACTCCCCACGTATGCCAAGGAGTAGATGCCTATCCTCCTGGGGTATCAGGACTCCCGGCAACGGCCATCCTGCCAGGTGGCCTTTGCTGTGGCTGGGTGGCGCCCGTGGGGAGGGCCCTTGGTCGGAGTAGGTGGCATCAGGGCGGATGACCCGCAATGAAGCGTGGTACATCATCTCTCGCTGGCGGCCAGCCGCCAGCAGTCTCTAAGCGTTCTCGGGCTCAATTTAATGCTCAGAAGTACGATCCGAAAACGTTCCCCTCCCTGGCCACGCCGTGGGAAGAGCGTAAGTCCCAGGATGGAGGTAACAGTTATTCGCCCCGATTCTTAGTTTGCACGAGAGCTGATGGAGTCTTTTCTCTCCACAAAGCCTCAGTTCTTCGTCGAGCATTTAGAGGACAAGTTTGGGGAGGTGGAGGGCTTGTCTAAAATGCGCTCTGGCTCAGTACTGATACAAACGGCATCCTCCGCCCAGTCACGCAGGTTACTTGCTTGTGACAAGTTGGGGGATGTTAACGTTACTATTACTCCACATAAGAGTTTAAATATGGTCCAGGGTGTTATTTTCCATAGGGACCTCCTTTTGCAGTCTGATGACGAGCTGCGCGCCAACTTAGAATGTAGAGGTGTTCATTTCGTCCGGCGCGTTCATCGGGGTCCGAGGGACAATCAGGTTGCTACCGGTGCCTTCATCTTGGCCTTCGAGGGTGATACGTTATCGGAAAAGGTCAAGGTGATGGTCTACCGATGTGACGTCAAGCCCTATATCCCTCCCCCGATGCGGTGCTTCAAGTGCTGGAAGTTCGGCCATATGTCTTCCCGCTGCACTTCCAGCCTCACATGTCGAGACTGCGGACGCCCATCTCATCCCGATACTCCATGTGCCCCGCCTCCCATCTGCGTCAACTGCGGGGAGCACCATTCACCTTGCTCGCCAGACTGCAGAATATTCCAGAAAGAGCGCAAAATCATGGAATATAAGACCCTGGACCGACTGACTTATACTGAGGCCAAACGGAAATACGACCGATTACATCCAGTGCAAATGACAACTTCCTACGCCGCTGCTACAACACCTGTGCTAGCCCCATCAGTTTCGCGCCTTCCAGCCGGATCGACGAGTGGTACAACTCCTCCTGCCCCCTTGCCAGTGGGGGGCTCTACCCACTGGGTTGCTCCTGTGCCACCTACCTCAGGAGCAACACCATCCCCCCCATCGGGGACGTCGGTCCCCGCTTCTAAGCCGGAGAAGTGTCCAACTTCTTCGGCTTCTCACGCTCGCAAGGGGTCCCTTGGGTCCCTCCCTTCCCAGGTTTCCACCGGCGGGAAGGCTGACGATCGACAGTGGCGTAAGTGCCCACAATCTGCAGGTCGACGGGCTTCCCGATCCTCCTCAGTCCCGGAGACTGAATCGGTGAAGCCCTCCCAGCCAGTTAAACCCAAGGAGCAGCGTGAGAAATCAAAGAAGAGCAGCTCTAAGCCCAAGGAACGCGCGGTGGTAGCCACCCCATCGCTACCTTCTAGCTTTGCGTCTGAGGACGAGGTGGAGATTCTGGCGTCCGCTGAGGACCTCGATCTCGCCGGTCCCTCAGACGCCGTGAATAGCAATAGCACTAGCACGGGTGCTCAATCGGAGGCAGCAGGTGACCCAGCGGCGTAATCTGCCGTCCCAGTCCCGGCACGCCTTTCTCAGCCATGGACAAAACCATCCTCCAGTGGAACTGCAGCGGTTTCTTCCACCATCTAGCTGAGCTCCGCCAACTTATCAGCCTTCACCCTTTCCTCTGCATTGCTCTGCAGGAAACTTGGTTTCCAGCAATGCGCACCCCCGCCCTCCGTGGCTATCGGGGTTATTATAAGAACCGAGCAGCTTATGAAAGGGTGTCTGGTGGCGTCTGCATCTATGTCCTTAACTCTCTTCACAGCGAGTCTGTCCCTCTACAAACAGCTTTAGAGGCTGTCGCTGTTAGGGTGTGGACGCCGCAGGCTCTTACCGTCTGCAGTCTTTACCTTCCACCGGAGGGTGATGTCGCGCAGCATGTCCTGGCTGCGCTGATAGCCCAATTGCCGCCACCTTTCTTATTACTGGGCGACTTTAACGCCCATAACCCTCTGTGGGGTGGGTCAGTGGCAACAGGTCGAGGCGCCACTGTTGAGCATTTATTGTCGCAGCTCGATCTCTCGATTTTGAATGATGGTGCCTCCACACACTTCAGTGTGGCGCATGGCACCTACTCCGCCATTGACCTTTCAATCTGTAGCCCTAGCCTCTTACCATCTGTCCACTGGAGTGTGCATGACGACCTGTGTGGTAGTGACCACTTTCCGATTTTTCTGTCACTACCACAGCGTCACTCTTCTGGGCGCCCTAGCAGATGGGCTATGAATAAGGCTGACTGGGACTTGTTCTCCTCCACTGCCGCTATTGAGCCTCTCTCAACTGATGCCATTGATGCAGTGGTTACATCGGTCACCGCCGGCATCGTCACTGCCGCCGAGTCTGCCATTCCCCGTTCTTCTGGGTCCCCTCGGCGGAGGGCTGTGCCTTGGTGGTCGCCTGAGATCGCTGAAGCGATTAAAAATCGCCGGCGGGCGCTCCAGCGTCACAAGCGACATCCCTCCATGGACCACCTTATCGCCTTCAAACGGCTGCGTGCGCGGGCCCGCCTCCTTATCCGCCAAGGCAAGAAGGAGTGCTGGGAGCGGTATGTGTCCACCATTGGACTCCATGTCACTCCATCGCAGGTCTGGGCCAAGATTCGACGGGTCTTCGGCTATCGGACCCCTGCCAGCGTCCCTGCGCTGTCACTGAATGGAGCAGTTTGTACTGACTCCGACGTCATTGCAAACCGCTTAGCAGAGCATTTTGCTATGAGTTCCGCTTCTGCGAATTACCCCCAGGCCTTCCGCTCCATTAAAGGGCGGATGGAACGTCGGAGCCTTTCTTTTCGCACCAACGCTTCTGAACCCTACAACGCTCCATTCAGTGAGTGGGAATTTGAGTGCCCTTGCCGCTTGCCCTGATACCGCTCCCGGGCCAGATCGCATCCACTGTCAGATGCTGAAACACCTTTCAGTGGACTGCAAGCGACGCCTCCTCGACCTTTACAACCGTCTCTGGGTCGAGGGTGAGTTTCCGTCGCAATGGCGGGAAAGTATTGTCATCCCCATTTTGAAACCTGGAAAGAACCCTCTGGAGGTGGACAGCTACCGTCCCATTAGACTCACCAACGTTCTTCGCAAGTTGCTTGAACGGATGGTGAGCCGGCGCTTAAATTGGGTGCTGGAGTCTCGGGGCCTTCTGGCTCCATCTCAGGGTGGGTTCCGTAAAGGCCGCTCCGCCACCGACAATCTGGTGAGCCTTGAGTCGGCCATCCGTACAGCCTTTGCCCGCCGTCAGCACCTGGTCGCTGTCTTTTTCGACATGCGGAAGGCGTACGATACGACATGGCGTCATCACATCCTTTCTACGCTTCATGGATGGGGTCTTCGGGGCCCTCTGCCGATCTTTATCAGAAATTTTCTGTCGTATCGTACCTTCCGCGTGCAAGTCGCGGCCTCGTATAGTTCCTCCCTCGTCCAGGAGAACGGGGTACCCCAGGGCTCTGTCCTCAGTGTCTGCCTGTTTTTAATTGCAATAAACGGTCTCGCTGCGGCAGTAGGAAATTCTGTCTCCGCTTCCCTGTATGCTGACGACTTCTGTCTTTACTATAGTTCTATTAGCATTGCAGCAGCTGAACGTCAGCTACAGGGCGCAATCCGCAAGGCGCAGTCTTGGGCTGTAGCGCGTGGTTTTCAGTTTTCGGCTGCCAAGACCCGCGTTATGCATTTCTGCCGGCGCCGAACGGTCCATCCTGAGCCGCGGCTTTATCTTGCCGACGAACTTATTGCTGTGGTGGAGACCCACAGGTTTTTGGGTGTCCTTTTTGATGCCCGGTTGACTTGGCTGCCTCATATCCGGCAGCTTAAACAAGCGTGTTGGCGGCATCTCAACGCCCTGCGTTGTTTGAGCCACACCCGCTGGGGCGCCGACCGATCTACCCTGTTGCGGCTCTACCAGGCGTTAATCCAGTCTCGCCTGGATTATGGGTGCCTAGCTTATGGCTCAGCATCCCCATCTGCGTTGCGGGTGCTGGACCCAATTCTCCACAGCGGGATACGCCTTGCCACTGGTGTTTTCCGCACCAGCCCTGTGGACAGCGTCCTAGTGGAGGCAGGTGTACCTCCACTGCGGTTCCGACGCCAACGTTTGCTGGCCGCTTATGCTGCCCATGTTTTTAGCTTGCCCGGGCATCCAAATTATCGTGTCCTGTTCCCGCAGTCAGTCGTCCATCTGCCAGACCGTCGGCCCCGGTCGGGTTGTCCGATCGCCATACGCATCAAGGAGCTTCTCTGCGGGCTTGGGTTTTTCCCAGTTCCACCTCCTTTCCGGGCGCCTCTGCGTACACCCCCGTGGTGTGTTCCTCGCCCTTGCCTTCGGCTCGACTTGGCACAGGGCTCGAAGGACTCGGTCCCTCCAGAGGCCTTCCGCCGCCGCTTTTATTCCATCCTGGCCACGTATCAGGGCTCTGGAATTGTTTACACCGACGGTTCGATGGTTGCTGGTCGTGTCGGGTATGCGCTAACTCTAGGGGACCATTCCGAACAACGGTCCTTGGCGGCTGGCTGCAGCGTTTACACTGCTGAGCTAGTCGCCATCTTTCGTGCCCTAGAGTATATCCGCTCCTGCTCAGGTGAGTCCTTCGTTATCTGTAGCGATTCCCTGAGCGGTTTACGAGCTCTCGACCAGTGTTTTCCTCGTTCTCGTCTGGTGATGGTTATCCATGAGTCCCTGCATACTCTTGCGCGTTGCGGCCGCTCTGTGGTCTTTGTGTGGACCCCCGGTCATGTCGGTATCCCGGGCAATGAACATGTTGACCGCCTGGCGAAAGAGGCCACGAGTAAACAGTCTCTGGACGTTGGCCTCCAAGAGACTGATTTGCGGGCAGTCCTCCGCCGAAAAGTTTTTGCGCTTTGGGACGCTGAATGGCGCAATCGGATCATGCCCAATAAGCTCCGTGCCATCAAGGAGACGACGACTGTGTGGCGGTCATCCCTGCGAGCCAACCGCAGGGACTCTGTCGTCCTTTGTCGGCTCTGCATTGGCCACTCCCACCTGACACACAGTTACTTGCTGCGCCGGGAGGACCCTCCTGTATGTCGTTGCGGGGCGGCTTTGACAGTGGCCCACATTTAGTTGGCCTGCCCCCTTTTAGCTGTGGTCAGGCAGACATTTGCGCTGCCTGATACGCTCCCTGCCCTCTTATGTGATGACCCTGGTATGGCTGACTTAGTTTTCCGTTTTATTCGGGCAGGGGTTTTTTATTATTTACTCTGAGTGTTTGTTCTGTTCTTTTGTGTTGATTCTGGCCATTGGCCTACGATTTTACGCTGAGTTTTTAATGTGTTCTCGGTGGTTGGCTTTTCCTTTTTATATCTATGGTCGGCCAACCACTGTCACACTCTGTGTGATTTTAATTTGTTTCGTCTGATCTCTGTAGGAGTATTTCTTGACCTGTGTCGTCTGACGTCTTTTCTGTTGTTCGTTTTTTATTCTCTTTGGGTGGTTTTACTTTTTTTTTGGAAAAAGGGACCGATGACCGTCGCAGTCTGGTCCCTTTAATCCCCCCCAAACCAACCAACCAACATTGTATTTTTTGCATCATTTTGTTATAACATGTATTTTTTCCACTTGCAAGTTTTTCTGAGTCAGAATTTTCTCTGACATCTGTCAGATACGAGGTCTCAGTTCTTAACCCTCGACATATGAAAAACTTTAATATTTTTCAAATTTTACAAAATTTTAGTATTTTATTCTATTATTATATTACATAAGTACAAGACAATTGGTTGCCATAGTTCTGTGTTTAAAAGACTGTACATAAGAATTACTGAAGAACTACATTTGAAATTGATGAGAAATGGTCCAAATTTAATGAGGAGCAGTACACAAATGGGTGGTTCAATAAATTCACTTTTGGTTTCATCGAATGCCAAATTTCTCTCTCCATATCTTTTTTCTGAACGACATTATTGATAGGTGGGTTAGTTTCTACGATAATACCAAAAAACAGAGGTTAAAACGAAAAATTTTTATGAACATGTGAAATTGGTCCAATTTTGAAGAACACTAGTATGGTAACGGGTGGTCCAAGAAATATACGGATGGTCTCGTTCAATGCAGAATTTCATGCCCTACAATTTTTAATTGCACTATGTTTTCGATTTGTGAGTCATTTACGAGATATAATCACGAAACCGAAAAATACCACTTTCTCGGGTACATTTTTGCCCCCCCCCCCCGCACTTTTCCACAACTCGGCTGTGGGGAAAACCTAGGATAGTCATACTGGGACACAAACGAAGCCATTAAAACAATAAAAATTTGGTACCAATTATTTCCGATTGGAATGCTAATTCTACTGGACTAATTGTAAATACTGTTTGTTAGGGTGAGTGTGGCAACGGCGCAATGCCATATCACGCGAATGAACGCCACAACAGATAACAAAATATGCACTAACCGTCGCATGCAAACGGCCGACATAGTAACCAAAATATTGGACATTGATTTACTCCAGGGTATAACTGCTCTCGGAACACAATTCATAGGTTGCAATCACATTCTAGGAAACTGTCGCTGAATAACAATGGCAGAAATAATGGACGCAGTATATCGGGACAAAACACGGGGCCTGCGCCTAACTGGACGCCACCCCCGCAAAATCATACCGTGAGCACTTTAGAGGTGTTCCAGGAATTGTCCTCAAGCAACGCTGGTGGGTCATACTAAAACCGCCCCCATCGTACTCACTACGACCGTCAGAAAGGGGGGCGAGTGGAACTGATAGACGGCATGAAGAGCAGTGGCAGCTGTTGGGTAAGAGCACAAGAGCACATGAACACCGTACCATTTGACACCTTGCTGATTTATTGGTTATTTTTCTTTGAACGGTTTAAACATAATGTAGATGGGGTAACCCGAAATAAATGACACCTACCGCGCTGCGCTACATTGTTCCCCTGACTCAGTGAAACTGAAACTTTGGATCACGATAACGGGCGCACATTCACAGGCCAAATACATACGGATTTGATAAGCAATGTGCACGGTTCACAGCACTCATCTACAAGTTTACATCAATGCCACCAGGTGACAGCGCACTGCAGCAGTCGTTTGCTTGGCATAAATCCCACTAGGCAGTTGGCACACTGCACAGATACGCCAATTCACCCGCTATATGGTAACATTAGATCGGACATTGGTGTATTTTATAGATATACTGGCAAAAAACACCTATTTTGTGAGATTATGAATGAGATACAGTACATAAAGTTCTGGATTTTATCCTACAGTAATCCATTTGAGGCACTCAGAACCCTAAAGCACATCATTGTCAATTGTTAGTGTAGAGCATTTATTCAATGCTTCTGAAATCTGTTGACCTTTCGGTGGGTCAGGTTTATCGGCACTGTAGGCCCACATTACATGTATATCTGAACATTCAAGAAAAGCTGTCTCACTGGTTTCTCTGATATTCACTTAAATTTGGGGGTCAAGGACAGTGTGCTTTTGGCCCTCGTGGCTCTCAGCGCCTTATTCGTGTTCTGGTCAAGTGACCTCGTTGGTAGATAGCACCAGTTGAATTTAATAATTTCCGTGAAAGGCAGTGTGTGTTTGTAGTTGGCTGTTTACTGCGCAGGAATCGGCTTTCTTGTGCAGTGTCAACATCAGTTCTGTTGAACCTGTCGTAATGAGCGTACAGCATTGTGAGCTGGGAGTCCCCCATTTGGGGAAGTTCGGCAGCCGAGGGCAAGTACTTACTGCATTCGACGCCCACATTGGGCTAAATGATGGTGACACAAAACCCAGTCCCCAAATGGAGAAAAATCTTCTGCTCCAGCTGGGAATCCAACCTGGGCCCCTTGAACCTGTATTAAACGCTAACAGAAAACAGAATCACCAGGAAAAGGAAGCAGGGCCTCTCAGACGACATTCGTTGTTTGAGAAAGTGAGGAAATCAAATAGGCATGACTACAAGCGAACATTCAACAAAGAAGTCTCTAATATGCGTAAGCTGTGTGCGTGCATCATAATAATTCCCGATTATCGGCCTGGAAATCAATTCATTAACTAATACATGAATTGTACATACATGAATTGTACATACATGAATTGTACATACATGAATTGTACATACATGAATTGTACATTTTTCCGAAAAACTAAAAAAGGCGCAAAAACTGCCACTTACACAAATATATTAAATGGAGAGTAGTGAAAGCCTAAATATTGTTTCATTCTTGCCATCAACTGCACTAAATAATATACAAAATAACAAAATTCCACATACATAACTTTTTTCAGACAAGTTGAAAATTATTATTATTATTATTATTATTATTATAGACAGCGGCGGAAATTGTACAAATATCTTGATAAGCATAACTGTTTTACAGTAGATGCTATTAATTTCACACTTGCGTATTTACCTGACTTTAAAAATTTGTGAACACCCAGAACATATACCTACGAGGAAACCTGATGAAAAGTTTCGTATGCTACGATATAAAGAGGATACAGATATTCGAGAAGAACTGTGAGGAGATTTTAAATCGTGCATGAAACTTAAAGAACTAGTTCCGGCAGCCGTGAATGCTGTAGTGGACAGCATACCCACGACAGTTGTACTGGACAGAGGACCAGGTATTAACGTCCGTGACGTGAAATTTTCAAAAGTGTAACTAGTAAAACTAGTGTACCGATAATGCCATTCCAAAACTGTGTAGTCTCCGGTGCTACTGGTGCCAAGGGACAATTAGTTAGGTGACTATGGAACGTGAGGTCCGAACAGTAGTATCATCTACATGATAATGTGTGCACATTATTTCCTTAATAGTCATAGTTGAATATTTGTATGGAAGTAAGGCGCTGCACGAATTTCAAAAAAAGTTTGCATTGAAAAACAAGAGTCGCTATGATAACGTTTGGTGCATACTACATTATGTTATAGCGGTGTATTAAATTTAGCTAACATACTGAATTTTTGTTTAGACTTGGGACTTGGTGTCTGTCATCGATCTCGAAAAAACTGCTCTGACGTATCAATGAAGCCACAGTGTAATATCAACATCATCTCTTATATTTCCTCAACTGTTTGAGATATCGAAATGAGATTTTGGCAAATGATAAAAAGCAAAGAGACTATTTTTCCTTACGTTTATTATGCAGAACTTCATTTACCGTGTTATTCCACGAACTAGACTTTCTCGAAGAAAGCACATGCTATAGGTTTCGGAACAATATTAGACAGTACACGTTTATATTTATACCGCGGGTGTGCTTTTTCATAAGCTACCGATCTTACTTTTCCTCAGTTCCTTACTTGAACTTCATGAGCCACTGTTTCGGAATTGTCTCTGCACAACATGTTTGTGAGGTGAAACTGTAAACTCTGCTGTGCTCTGGCAAAAGAAGCAAGTTTTAACAGGGCAACAAGTTAAAAGTACAGGTATTATTAAAATTCGGCACTCATGATGCTTCTCTGAAAATTACAAATGGTTAATAAACCAGGCGAAAACCAATTCAGCGGAATTCTTTTTTGATATTAACGAAAGCAGAGGTGGCAGAGCTTTTCGAATGGTCACCATACAAGTGAGGGCTCCACTTAATACTAAACGAAAATTTTGAGCGTACGCTTCAGCTTAGAACGCACTCCCCCTCCAGCGCTCTGAAGTTCCTCTACAGGGCGTGCCCGTAACCACCACCACCACCACTCTCCCCAAACGTGCCCAGCCGTTCGCGCAGCGTTATTCGGTGCGGGCTCAACGTTTCTCACTGTCAAGAATTTGTCTGTTTCCTGTCTGGTAGGCATGGGATTTCTGCGAAGAGGGGACGCAAAGATCGACCTTCTGAACGGAACAAGTTGTAAGTTTCTTAAGGAAAACATCATGTCATGGTAGGTATTGCGAAAAAGTGAAGGCCAAAGTCTCAAACTGATAAAAACTAAGGCTCTGTCCACTAGTGGTGGGCAGTACTGTGTTCATAATGCACTAGAATGTCAGAATACAGGAGATACCATGGATATTTTATCCCATATTCAAACGAAAATAGGCGAATCAGGGCATTTAACAGAACAACAAAAGGCTGAACTAGCTGATTTGCTGAATAAATATTCAAATGTCTTACCGCATAAGCCTGGTATCAAGGGGTACGAATATCATGCGCAGGTAGTCCCTTATCAGATGTATCATAGGCGCAAACTAAGTTGACACCGCGCGCAGTGGCAACTGTAAATGCGAAATGCCTTTAGGTCATTCACACCAGTCATGCGCCGACTACCAACTTCGTCTGCACATACAGTACTGTCATGTGACGTATTGCTTTCCCTGGGCCTAAGGAGAGGTGGTGCAATTTCTATTGAATTTAGCTTCATATATAGTATTAAAAGTTAGGATGGCATTTTGTAGTCAGTCCGGCGAATTTCTCTTCTAAAAATGAAAAAAAAAAAAACTTTTCTAATTTTAAAGCATGATCCTTCAAAGTTAAGTGAACTTCTTGTAATTATAGATAGTAAATATTTCTGTTTAATTCATGACAGTCTCAGACAGATGATCGGCTGTACTAATCTCATGGACTAATGTATATATGCAAATATATTTGTATAACAACTGATCAAGATTTGGACACAAGCTTTGAAGCAGTAGAAGTACGCTTTGTTTCATGGACTAACCACAGTGGCGTGTAAAGCTAGGAATTTTAAATATGTTCTGAACAGTACAATAGTTACTTCAAAATAATTTGGGAAAGTACTAATTTATGACAGATACATGGTATGGGAATGAATATTAAAATGTACACCATAAAATCACACTTTTACTGTAAGCACAACCAGTATGGGTAGGATATACCAGCAAGCAAGAGAAATAAAAATCTTTACCTATGCAAGCAAGGCACAAATCTGTATTTGTGTATGGCTTATGTTTAGCTTATTTTTACAAACGTAGTTGCTAAGTTTTGGCAGGAGCCAGTAATTATTTTTCTTGTGAATTTTTCTACATAAATAAAGCAAGCACATAGTACTAATAGAAAAATCTAGGAAATGAGTTGCTTATTGAATCTTGTCAATCTCGTAGTTACACAAAATTTCTCTTTGTGTGTGTCTGGATGCCCATGTTTGATTCGCGCACGCGGCGGACGGTTTATTTACCTATTTTTTCCTGTGGTAATTTTCGCTTATTGCGTAGACACCGTAATTTCTATGGAAGTAAAGGTCGTATAGCGATGCCATTTACGAAAAGAAAAAAGTTTTTCTTCTATGAAATATATTTCACATGTAAACATCAGGCCACTAAACCAAGTAACTAAGTACATGACCGACTACTATGAGAACATATAAATCTTGTTACATAGCTCCACTGCTAAAATCACAAAAGAGAGATATTAATATACAAATCATTCTAGTATTGTATTAAGCTTCACCTTGCATGAGAACAAAATACTTGCACAGCAACTATTTGATTGTCAACGTACACAGAAGCTCCTGAGAAAAGACACAATGATTCTGTAGATAGTGCAGTTTAAAACCCACTGTGGAACTCAGCACATACTGAAAGGCTACGCAAGCATAAGCAAATAAAACATGTGAAAGCCCATAGTAGTATGAATCTGTACTTACCTCTGCTGCGTCGGATTATGGAGGTAATCGGATGAAGTATGCACGAACGTTTTTAACGAAGTGTATCTTCATAAGTGTTCTCGCACCGAACCACAAATAAACGAGTCTGATAAACGTGGTACTAACAAAGCGAACTGATGTCTGCCGTTGTGGTATTCAGTAACAGTGCTTAGCAAGTCCACAATTGTCACGTATGGTTGTGCGCGTTTAAAGTACAAAAACTTTAAAGACTGAATAAATAACCTGTGCCCTACAAGAACGCTAAACTACCGTTTGTCGTAGACAGTTTTATAATATGATTCGCTGAGAGCTGAACTATGTGCAACAGGCTAACAGTAATTCTGTAGTGTAGTGGATGTCATGCGGCGCTCTGACCGCTGACAGTGTTGCCAACAAGGAAACGTGTTCTCACTTTGAAATGAACGAACAGTAGTAACTGCGTATAAACTACATTAAACTACTGACTAGACAAATATGCTAAGCAAAACTCTTTTCAGTGCCGTATAGTGGATAACAAATGTTTTGTCTCTGTGATGCTGCACTTAATTTGTTTCGTATAAACGATGCTGAGGTGAAAAGCAGAAGCGCAGCCCGCGACACATCGTGCTAACCTTGGTACCAGCAGCAGGCATTTGTTCATATGAAGCAGTTGGTGTAGCGGCAGAGCCGCAACAGAACAGATGCTAGGAGCCGCCGACCGTGTGATGTGGGCTCCGTATCAATTACATAGTCGTATCAAATGAAATTTACAATTAAGACTTCAACGCTGACTTGTATCACACTAAAGTTTAAGAACTTTACTACAGTTTGTAAACTGTTGAGCCAAAAAGAGCTCGGACTTGAAAACAATCAGTACAATAATGTTGATAACATAATTAAAGCAAAACAATTTTGTGTGTAATTCTATTACGTAGCGGTTGTAAATATGAAGCAAACTTTATGTTAAACAAAACTGGATGGAAATTTTATCCCTCGCTGAGTTTTTCCCCGTTGGGAGGAATGGAAACAAAGTATAATGCTACGTAAACACAACTATTCACTTTTGCCTCAGTCAAATGTAAATATTGAAAAAAAGTTCTCATCCAATCCTGCAAACTAAGCCTTATAATAATGACAGTTTATTGATCAGTGCGCAAGTAAACTTTATTTGGTTATTATACAACTAAAGCAAATGAGAATATTTCTGAAAATAATTTGCCATCAGAAAATCATACATAACCAATACATTAAAAAAAGAGTAAAATTCTTTTGAAAAATATTTAAACGAACAATTAAGTACTAGCTGGTAACTGATTGAATGCATAAAGTATGTTCTGTTCATCATATAACTTCATTCATTCATTCATTCATTCATTCATTCATTGGGCTTACAAAACATAATACATCCTCATTATCTGTGAAAGACGTTTATGCCCTGCCCCCAAAGTGATTTCAAAAACGTATTTATAGAAGTCTATTAATACTGTAATTTATAGTACCGAAAAATGTCTTCTGTTTTTTTTATACAAAGAAATGTTTTGCAATTAAAATCGTTTGGATAGACACTTGGTAAGTGAGCGAAGCGGCAAATGCAAAATACATAGTGACGGTGAAGAAATAAGCGATCGTTACGTCCTTCATCTATCCTCGCCTGATGGTGGCGTTTTCTCTGTCGGATTCTACAGAGGGTAAGCATCTGCTTCTGTGGTCCTTTGTATTTAGTTAAACATACGATATTAAGGGAAATGTATGAATCGCGTTTATTTAGAAAAAGCACACCTCTTGAGTCCTGTGATAACAACTAGGATTATGTACGAATATTTCTGTCACTGTTCACAGCCAGTAAATAAAATATAACTGAAGAATTGTTCGAGGGTATAACCACCGGATATATTACGTGTCTTTCGTTACTTACTTGAATATCTCCAGGTCGAACCACTCAGAGATCAAATTGCCGATCATTTCTTTTCATTTGTTGCGTTTATCTTTACATAAGAATAGTATTAAGCTGATCGGTCCATTAACGTGGAACAATGACACAGGTTGTCGTTTCAGTGGACTGGTGGTGTTCTGCTTCACGATGTTATTGGACGGTGATGTAAACAGATGCTTAATTTGCATCGGTTATCAGAAATACACTACTGGCCATTAAAATTGCTACACCAAGAAGAAATGCAGATGATAAACGGGTATTCATTGGACAAATATATTATACTAGATCTGACATGTGATTACATTTTCACGCAATTTGGGTGCATAGATACTGAGAAATCAGTACCCAGAACAACCACCTCTGGCCGTAACAACGGCCTTGATACGCCTGGGCATTGACTAAAACAGAGCTTGGATGGCGTGTACAGGTACAGCCGCCCATGTAGCTTCAACACGATACCACAGTTCATCAAGAGCAGTGACTGGCGTATTGTGGGGAGCCAGTTGCTCGGCCACCATTGACCAGACGTTTTCAATCGGTGAGAGATCTGGAGAATGTTCTGGCCAGGCAGCATTCGAACATTTTCTGTACCCAGAAACGCCCGTACAGGACCTGCAACAAGTTGTCGTGCGTTATAATGCTGAAATGTAGAGTTTCGTAGGGATCGAATGAAGGGTAGAGCCACGGGTGGTAACACATCTGAAATGTAACGTCCACTATTCAAAGTGCCGTCAATGCGAACAATAGGTGACCGAGGCGTGTAACCAATGGCACCCCATACCATCATGCCGGGTGATACGCCAGTATGGCGACGACGAATACACGCTTGCAATGTGCGTTCACTGCGATGTCGCCAAACACGGATGCGGCCATCATGATGCTGTAAACAGAACCTGGATCCACCCGAAAAAATGACGTTTTGCCATTCGTGCACCCAGGTTCGTCGTTGAGCACACCATCGCAGGCGCTTCTGTCTGTGATGATGCAGCGTCAGGGATAACGGCAGCCATGGTCTCCGAGCTGATAGTCCACGCTGCTGCAAACGTCGTCGAACTGTTCGTGCAGATGGTTGTTGTCTTGCAAACGTCCCCATCTATTGACTCAGGGATCGAGACGTGGCTGCACCATCCGTTACAGTCATGCGGGTAAGCTGCCTGTCATCTCGACTGCTAGTGATACGAGGCCGTAGGGATCCAGCACGGCGTTCTGTATTACCCTCCTGAACCCACCGATTCCATATTCTGCTAACAGCCATTGAATCTCGACCAACGCGAGCAGCAATGTCGCGATACGATAAACCGCAATCGCTACAGGCTACAGTCTGATCTTTATCAAAGTCGGAAATGTGATGGTACGCATGTCTCCTCCTGAGACGAGGCATCACAACAACGTCTCACCAGGCAACGCTGGTTGATTGTTGTTTGTGTATGAGAAATCGGTTGGAAACTTTCCTCATGTCAGCACGTTGTAGGTGTCGCCACCGGCGCCAGCTTTGTGTGAATGCTCTGAAAAGCTAATCATTTGCATATCATAGCATCTGTCGGTTAAATTTCGCGTCTGTAGCACGTCATTTTTGTGGTGTAGCAATTTTAATGGCCAGTAGTGTAATTAATTTCATTTTCGCATATTTTTTGCTTACGTTTGTCGTCTATGGTTTCCTCGCGCCCGACGCGGTCGGGTACAACAGCCAATAAATTTCTTACCGTGACATACTGGGAAAACTACGCTTACCAGTTTTCTCACAGGATATTCTCATTCACTAAAAATTCAGAGAGAGGCGTGGGCTTCGTCACTACTCGGAGGTCGCAAAAGTCAAGGGATATCTCCTAAAATTGTCGGATCTCCTTCCGCCTGACGTAATGCAGCTATTGGATGTGACATGGACTGAACACGATGTTCGAAGTCCCCTGCAGAAATAATTAGCCACGCTGCCTCTACAGACGTCCATAAATGCGGGAGTGTTGCCAGTGCAGGATTTCGTGCGCGAACTGATCTGTCTGTATGTCCCCTAAATGGGATTCGTGTCAGGCGATCTGGGCAATCGAATCATTCGATCGAATTGTCCAGAATGTTCTTCAAACGAGTCACGAATAGTTGTGGCCCAATAACGTGGCGCATTTTAATCCATAGAAATTTGACCGTTATTTGGGACCTCGAAGTCCGTCAGTGGCTGCTGATGATGTGCAAGTAGCCAAACATGTCCATTTCCAGCCACTGATAGGTTCAATTGGTCCTGAGGACCCAGTCCGCCCCATGTAAACACAGCCTGCACCGTTACACCAGCTTGCACAACGCCTTGTTGACAACTTGGGTCTGTGGGGCCTGTGCCATAGTCGAATCCTACCATCGGCTCTTATCAACTGAAATTGGGACTCATCCGACCACGACACAGTTGTCCAGTCATTTAGAATCCAACTCAAATGGTCACTAGGCCAGGAGAGGCGCTGCAGGCGATGTTGTGCTGTCAGAAAAGGCACCCACATCGGTCGTCTGCTGCTGTAAACAATTAACTCCAAATTTCTCCGCTCTGTGTCTAGCGGATACATTCGTTGTACGTCCCACATTGATTTCTGCGCTTATTTCACGCAATGTTGGTTGTCTGTTAGCACTGACAACTGTAAGCAAATAGTGCTGCTCTCTGTCGTTATGTGAAGGCTGTCGCCCATTGCATTGTGCGGGATGAGAGGTAATGCCTGAAATGTGGTATTCTCGGCACGCTCTTGCCACTGTGGATCGCGGAATATTGAATTTCCTAACGCTTTCCGGAATGGATTTCCCAAGCGCCTAGCTCAAATTACGCTTCCGTGTCAGTTAATTCCCGTCGTGTGAGCATTATGAAATTGGAAACATTTTCACATTAATCACCTGGCCACAAGTGACAGCTCCATCGATGCACTGTCCTTTTATACTTCATGTACGCGATACTACATCCACCTCTATATGTTCGTATTGCTATCCCTTACTTTTTTTACCTCAATGTACCTTATCAATAGAAATGCATTACTATGCTTTTCACAGTAGTGTACCCACATTCCTATTTTCTTATTCGTTACCCCACAGGGGGTCCACAACTCTTTTGTGGATACGTGCGTGGCGAGCACGGGGCCCCGAGCCATTGCAGCCTTCTTTCTCTCCAGGGCTGCATTTCCTCTCCCTTGCCCTCCTTTCCCCCTCCTTTCCCCCTCCTTTCCCCCTCCTTTCCCCCTCCTTTCCCCCTCCTTTCCCCCTCCTTTCCCCCTCCTTTCCCCCTCCTTTCCCCCTCCTTTCCCCCTCCTTTCCCCCTCCTTTCCCCCTCCTTTCCCCCTCCTTTCCCCCTCCTTTCCCCCTCCTTTCCCCCTCCTTTCCCCCTCCTTTCCCCCTCCTTTCCCCCTCCTTTCCCCCTCCTTTCCCCCTCCTTTCCCCCTCCTTTCCCCCTCCTTTCCCCCTCCTTGCTCCCTTGCCCGTGCCCTCTCTTCTCCCTCTCTTGGTGTCCTTGCTTTTGTTGGCCCCCACTATCCTCCTGGTTCTTTTGGTTTTCCAATTCGGCTTTGTTGCATAATCATCTCCTCCTTTTGGCATTCCTTGGTCTCCTCTGGGGTTTGACCTCCATTACAAAATTTCTCCTCCATAGTGTGAACCATTTGGGAAGAGCACCTTACCTAGTGTCTCCGACGCGCGCCCTCCTAGTACATTCCACCTTTTCTTTCACGTCGTTGTCTGATACTAGGGTGCATAGCAAGCACGGTAGCCAGCCCGTGTGGTGGGGTCGCTATGTACCCTTTTGGTTGAGCCCCATGAACACACAGGGATCACACTTCTGATACCTGAGCTGTGACGACCTCATGCATGCCTCGGAGTGGTTGCTCGTCACCCTGGAACTCCCGGCAATGGCCGTCGTGCCAGACGGCCCTTGCTGTGGCTGGGTGCCGCCAGTGAGGAGAGCCCCTGATCAGAGTGGGCGGACGCTATGCAAATGAAACGCATATGGGTCCAGAACTCTGGCCGTTCTTCTGCGGCCGTCTCTCCACGTGGTACTGATTCTTCAAGTGCTGCTTCTCTTGCCCCTTCGGCCTTCCCTTCCATGGCTACCCCCTGGGAAGGGGGTCAGGCCCATCGGCTAGGGGCAAAACCTTTCCCCCGTTATCTAGTTTGCACCAGGACTGATGGAGATACTTTCACCAATACCAAACTTTTATTCTTTGTGGAACACATTGAAGACAAGCTTGGCGAAGTGGACTCCCTGAGCAAGATGCGGTCGGGTTCGTTGCCGATAAAAACTGCTTCAGCTGCCGAATCTGCGGCCCTTCGTGCCTGTACCCATCTTGGCACAATTCCTGTGTCCATTACCCCCCACCAGTCTCTAAATATGGTACAAGGTGTGTTTTTTCACAGGGACCTCATCCTTCAAACTGATGAACTTCGGGACAATCTCGGACGGCGGGCTGTTCACTTTGTTTGGCGTGTTCAGAAGGGTCCTAAAAACAATCGTATTGATACTGGTGCCTTTATCCTGGCTTTTGAAGGGGGTACCCTCCCTGAGAAAGTTAAGATTATGGTCTATCGCTGTGATGTGAAGCTGTACATCCCACCTCCCCCTCATGTGTGTGTAAATTGTCGTGGTAGTCATTCTCCACGTTCACCAGATTGCCCAGTATATAAGAAGGAAAAGAAGATACAGGAGTATAAGTCCCTCGATCGTTTAACCTACACAGAGGCCTGTAAGAAATATACACGACTTCACCTTGTGTCCATGACATCTAGTTACGCCTTGGTTACATCTACAACCCTTCCTCCCCCTTCGTTACCCCCATCGCGGACCCCTCTCCTCCCCCCCCCTCCCCTGCGGCTCCCACACCTTCTCCTATGGGCGCTGCTCCCCCTCCCCAGCCGGAGAAGTGTCCCACTCCTTCGGCGTCTGCCGGTCAAGGGCGCTTCTCCCGGGATGCCCCTTCCCGGCACCTTTCAGGCCAAAGGTCTGCTGCTGCGCGACGACCGCGAGAGCCGCGGTCTGTCGGCCCCCAGGTCGCCCGGTCTCTTTCTGTTCCTGATCTTGCTGCAGCTGGCTCCTTCATGCCACACAGCCCTCCTCGATCTTAGCCTGAAAAGAAGAAGAAACATAAGTCCCGGGACAAAGAGCCTCTGGTGTCACCGGAGGTCCTTTCCCCGACTTCACAACCGGATTCTGACCTGTCGTTCATGGATGTCGCCCCCTCCTTGTCGGTGACGGGTGGGGACCCGGCGGTATGACTGGATTTAGCGTGTTCAGCCTCCATTTAAACCATCGTTCTGTGGTTCTCCAATGGAATTGTAATGGATACTATCGTCACCTTCCGGAATTGAAATCCCTTCTTTCGTCCTACTCTGCAGCTTGTGTGGTTCTCCAGGAATCTCATTTTACTGATGCTCACTCACCGACCCTCCGTGGGTTCTGTGTTTTCTGTCGAAATCGGGTTGGACCCCTGTAGGCTTCTGGTGGCGTTTGTACGTTGGTCCGTACAGACATTGCTAGCACGTGGATTCCTCTTCAAACTATATTGGAAGCGGTTGCTGTTAGGGTCCACTTAGACTCTGCGGTCACAGTTTGCAATCTTTATCTCCCTCCTGACAGCACTCTTACACCTGCTGCCTTAACTGCCCTTCTTCAGCAACTTCCTCCTCCCTTCCTCCTCCTTGGGGATTTTAATGCTCATCATCCCTTGTGGGGCAGTGCCTTTCCATCTAGACGAGGTCATCTTATAGACCAATTTATTGCAGACCACGACCTGTGCCTTCTTAATGATGGCTCCCCTACTCACTTCAGTGCCGGTCATGGTACCTTTTCTGCCATTGATCTTCGTCTTTCTTCTCCCTCTCTCCTCCCTTCATTACACTGGTCGCCACACGACGACCTTTGTGATAGTGACCATTTCCCGTTGATTATCCCTTCCCGCTCCCCGATGGACAGGTTACCTCGTTGGTCTTTCCGACGCGCCGATTGGCCTTTATACACTGCACAGGTCGTGTTTTCTCCCTCTCTTTCGGGTCGTATTGATGACGTCCAACGTGACGTGTCTGAGGCGATTGTTCGCTGTCCCCCGCTCATCTGGACCATTTCGTCGCCGGCAAGTCCCATGGTGGAGTACGGCCATTGCCATTGCCATCCATGATAGCCGTCGAGCTTTGCAACACCTTACGAGGCACCCATCCATAGCCAGCCTTACTAACTTTAAACGCCTCCGCGCTAAAGCCCGTTATTTAATCAAACAGAGCAAGCGCATATGTTGGGAACGATTCGTTTCTTCCCTTGGTTCTACTGTTCCTCTGTCATGGGTATGGGCTACACTTCGCTCTAAGGTTGCCATCGGCCGTCCACCCTCCCAGGCCTTCACCTCCCAGATGGCATTTGTACGGACCCATTAGTTCTTGCAGAACATCTTGCGACCCATTTTGCTGTGGCTGGCATCAGCCAGCGTCGCAAGGCCTATGACACTGCTTGGCGCCATCACATCTTACTTCCCTTCATCAGTGGGGTCTTTGGGGCCCACTCCCGATTTTTATCCGCCAGTTCCTGATCCATTGGTCATTCAGAGTTCGGGTTGGTACTGCTTTTAGTTCTCCACGGACCCAGGAGACAGGCATCCCACAGGGTTCTGTCTTGAGTGTCCTTCTTTTCCTCATTGCTATCGATGGACTTGGGGCCTCTGTCGGTCCCTTGGTCGCCCTTGCCCTGTATGTGGATGATTTCTGCGTTTGGGTTAGTTCCTCCTCGATGGCATCTGCAGAACGGCAGCTCCAGGTGGTTATACGGCGTGCCTCTGCATGGACCCTCTCACACGGGTTTCAATTCTCTCCTTTAAAATCGCGGGTGGTCCACTTCTGTCGCCGTACTACGGTCCACCCTGATCCAGAGCTCTATGTCGCTGCACAGCGATTGCCTGTGGTCCCACAGTTTCGTTTCCTGGGTCTTCTTTTCGACAACAAGCTCACTTGGCTGCTCCATATGAGACTCCTGAAGGTAGGATGTTTCCGTAAACTCAATGTCCTTCGCTTCCTTGCCCACTCCTCTTGGGGTGCGGACTGTTCCCTCCTTCTCCGTCTTTATCATGCTCTAGTTCTGTCTCGCTTGGACTGTGGTTGTCAAGTTTATGGTTCAGCTGCTCCTTCCACACTGCATGTGCTGGATCCAGTCCACCATCGTGGTATCCATTTGGCCACCGGTGCCTTCCCTACTAGCCCTGTTGATAGTCTCCTGGTTGAAGCTGGGATTCCCCCCCCCCCCCACCTTTCTGTTCGGCGGTCCCAGCTTTTGGTGTCTTATGCACTCACTATCCGTTCCTCTCCACTCATCCTTCCTATTCTATCCTGTTCCCAGGCCATGGACGTCGCCCACCCGACTCCCGCCCTTGGGCGGGTTTACCGGTTGGGCTCTGCCTTGCGTCTCTTTGCCGTGATTTTCAGCTTCCTTCTTTTTCCTGTCTTCCTCGATCCCTCCCCTCCACCCCTCCTTGGTTAGTTCCTCGGCCTCGAATTCGGATAAATCTCCACGGAAGTGCGAAAGATTCCATCCCCCCGGTGGTGTTCCGTTCCTTTTTCCGCCAAATTTTATGGGAGTTTCGTGATGCTGTTGTTTTTTACACTGATGGCTCTAAATCTGCTGATCATGTTGGGTATGCCTTCAAGTCCTCTGTTGGAACGGAAAATCATCTGCTGCCACCCACATGTGGGGTGTTTACTGCGGAATAGATGGCAATTTCCCAGGCCCTTAGCTTTGTTAAACATTCCGAACACAACCGCGTTTTGTTATGTATGGACTCGATGAGTGGCCTTCTTGCTATTGACCGGTGTTTTTCGCGCCATCCCTTGGTCTCTGCCATCCATGACCATCTCGCTGATATTCACCTTGCTGCTTGTTCCATTGACTTCCTTTGGGTCCCTGGCCCTGTGGGTATCCCGGGTAATGAGCTCTCTGATCGTTTGGCTGGGGGAGCAGTCACTTACCCCCCGTTTTCTGTAACGCCTCCTGCAGCGGATTTACGGCTTCACATCAAATCCCACTTCGCACAGTCATGGGCCAATTCTTGGGAGGCTACTCCCCTGTCTAATAAACTTCGTGCGATTAAGGTGACACCAGGCCCGTGGCGTTCTTCCTTTCGCCTCTTCCGAAAGGACTCAACCATACTGTGTCGTCTCCGCATTGGCCATACCAGGCTGATCCATGGTTTTCTTTTGCGTGATGAGCCACCCCCACTTTGTGGTTGTGGAGCCCTCCAGTCAGTAGCCCATATTTTGGTCGAATGCCCCCTTATTTTGGCTCTGCGTGCTAAGTACAGACTCCCCCACACTTTACCTTTGATGTTGGCTGACGATTCCCGGATGGTCTCTATGGTTCTCGGTTTCCTCCGGGAAAGTGGTTCTTATTCTCAGTTTTAAGGTTTTTAATCTCTCTCTGGTGTTGGGGCAGGGCGGTGAGTGTTTGGGTGTCTCCCACTGTAAGCCGTGTTGGGAGATTCCCGATTCACCTCCCTGACCGAGATCCTCTTTTCTTCCCCTTTTACTCTGTTTTTACCTCTTTGTTTTTTAAGTATTGGTTAGTCTCCTTTTCCCATACGTATTTCTACATTCTAGCGGTTGCACCTCTTAAGTCACAGGTGGTCTTGCCTATGCTGCTTCAGCATAGCGTTGGGTTCGTTCTCTTGCCGACTTCCCTCATTTTGTTTTTACCAATGACAACATGTCTGCCCTTTTACGTATTTACCTTTTTCCGTTTTATTGTTCTGACTTTCCTGAGATGTCGCATTAGCGGAATGGAGCATATTTGAAACAAGGGACTGATGACCTTCCTGTTTGGTCCCTTAAACCTCAAACAAACACTCATCTTATTCGTTACTAAACCATTCCTGCATTACCCATATTTGACTTTGTATTTATAACCCTTTATTCGCCGGACCAGAAGCCCTCATCCTCCTGCCACCAAACCTCTCTAATTTCTGCTATATCTTCAACCTGTCCATTTCCTTTTTAAAATTTTCTAACCTACCTGCCAGATGAAGGGATCTGTTTCCACACTCCGATCCACAGAGAGCTATACAAACCGAAATATACATCATGGACATTTAATTGAAACTATCTGAACAGCATTACCCGCAATTACCTTAATTTTTATTGCACTCCCATCACTACGACTATTATATTTACTTGATGAGTCAGCAGACGCAATAATCACAATCAAAAGAATTGGACGACAATGATACTGAAGATATGAATATTCTTGTTTCTCTTGATGACGTGAAGTAACAGCTTCGCTAATCTGATGCTCGAACAATAATAGCTGGCTGCTAAGCGGTAACTGATCAGGATCATACCCTGGCATCTTGTAATAGCGATAGTGGCGCCTCGTTTTCTTAGTGTGTTCACTGGCGCCGCTACGTTTGCTCACGTTGTCTGTCCGTGAGTGGCAGCAGCAGCAGCGCTTATCGATAGCGCTTACTGTGGTACCATCTTTGGAGCAGCCTGTAGTATTTCCGGGCCGTCGTGTGTCGAACAAGAGGAGTTGGACAGAGCAGCAGTGAAGTCCGGACAGCCAGTGCTCGCCCGACCGCGGAAGGGTGTGGTCGCGAGAGTGCACGACCACGTCAAGGACCGGATCCAGCGAGGTTTAGTTGAATGGGTCGTGATATTTGAGTAGTGCAATTTTCACGTGTGTGTGTGTGTGTGTGTGTGTGTGTGTGTGTGTGTGTGTGTGTGTGTGTGTGTCCATCGAAGTGATCTCATGGAAATAAGTTGTCAGTCGATGATTTATACTGGAATCTTTCCTGTGCCTGACTTGAGTGGAGACGACTGTTAGTTGGTCGTTCGGTCGGTCGTCGCAGCGGACGACGTACATTTGGTCTTCCGACCGCTTCTGGCTTCTCTGTGTTCGTGCCGACTTCTAATTCGTCCATGTTGTTTCATAGTGACTCGTTTAGTATTGTGAATTGTTGTCGTAATTGTTTTCCGGGCTCCGTGTGTATCTCGTGGTTTTGAATGAGCAGTTATTTTAATGCTGTCTGCGTACTGGATTTGGTGTGAGTGGGAGGGTGAACGGACATGAGGTCGTTTGGGGGCGCAGCAGCGAGCAGGTCCGTGCAGCGCCAGGGGCAAGCCGGGGTTGCTGGCGGCGTGCTGCCACTGCCGGATCGAGGAGGGGTAGCTGCGAGAGCGACGACTTCGTTGCACACCGAACCCTGGACGTTAGAGTGAAGAGTTAACTGCTAATGCAACCTTGACTATTCTGAGATCTCGACTTTTGCAGGCGGGTTGCTGCTTCCAGGGCCGCTGACCCTGGCGCCAACAAGTGAAGTGTTCAGAGGCGGTGAAATATTGCAGCCGTCTTTCTCTATTTGTTATTCATCACTGAATTTAGTATTATTCTTGTTAGTGAAGTACAACCAGTGGTATTTTCTGCCTTGTGGCCGCTAACGCCCCAGTTACCTGCCCTGGAGGTGGTGTGCCTTTCCTCGTCGTGTTGATGCTGTCCGAAACGGCGTGTAGTTTGACAACCTCTTGTATTGTACTGTGCATATATTTGTGTGTGTGTGTGTGGGCGGGGGAGGGGGGGGGCGGAGGTCTACTACGTCGGTCCTGGTGTTTCCTTCGGCCTTGGGTGTTTTCTGAAGACGTAGTGCTGTCTGTCTCTTCGCCCTTGCCTAAAAATATTCCATCGTTGTACCGGTGATTGGACATTAGGCAGACTGGTTAGTCGGTCGGTCGGAGCGTTTGTGCCCCTAGTTTCAGTAGTTTTAGTTGTCATCCTGTTACGTGAATACAACTCTTGGCGAGCCTGTTTCACCGTACCTTACGTTTGATTTACCTTCCCAGGCCCTTGGAACACTTGCTGAGAACCACTTGTCTTGATTCCTTAGATTGTGATGTTTGTTTTAAAGATATTTGTAATTCTCTTATTATTGATATGACCTTCAGCCGAGCAATAATTTCACTTCTTTGGTGATAAGGCCTTCAGAAGTGTTACAGTAAGCTTTTTAAGCAAATCTGTTTTAAAAGCAAGCTATTTATTTTAAAAGTGCTATTTAGAATTGTTCTTCAGACTTTTATTTCAGGCCTTCAGCCGTTTGTTGTTTGAGGTTATTGTTGGTGGCCTTCGGCGCTAAAATTGTGGAATTTTTTTCTGTGCTATCATAGCCAATTGTGACTTTAAGAGATTGTTTTAAAATTATAATTTCTTTAAATAAAGTTTACGTATTTGTTGCGCAACCGAGAGTAACTGATTACGGCCCCATCCACAATCGTAACCTTATCCTGCCCCATCCAGAGAGACGAGCTCTCACAATCCGCTGAATTTCGATTGCGCCAAAAGTCGCACAAATCTGAAGGCTGTAACTTCAACTAAATACTTAGAGATTGCAATTTCAAATAACCTACATTGGAACGATCACATAGAAAATGTGGATAGAGGCAATCAAAGACTGCGATTTATTGGCTCAAATGGTTCTGAGCACTGTGGGGCTTAAATTCTGAGGTCATCAGTCCCCTAGAACTTAGAACTAATTAAACCTAAGTAACCGAAGGACATCACACACATCCATGCCCGAGGCAGGATTCGAACCAGCGACCGTAGCGGTCGCACGGTTCCAGACTGTAGCGCCAAGAACCGCTCGGCCACTCCGGCCGGCTGCGATTTATTGGCAGAACACTTAGAAGGTGTAGCAGGTCTACTTCTCCGCCCTATCCTGGAGTACTGCTATGCGGTGTGGTATCCGCATCAGGTGGAACCGACGGATGGCATCGAAAAAGTTCAAAGAAGGGCAGCTCATTTTGTATTATCGCGAAATAGAGAAGATAGTACCACAGACATTGGAGTGGCAATCATTAAAACATAAGCGTTTTTCGTTGCGCGGGATCTTCTCATGAAATTTTAATCACAAGTTTTTGTTGTGGGTTGGCAGGAGAGCCAACACCGTATTATTAGTGGAAGCCGAAAGGCACGCGTTTTAGCTCACGCAGGCTGGCGTGAGGTCTGGAACAGGACAAGGAAATTAGACTTTAGAAAAACGGACTTTGCTGGTGGAATACTTAACTTTAATCCATTAATGAGGAGCGGCGCTCTTGACTGTACATGATTCAGTATCAATAGTAACTGGTAATGGCGCCTTGCTAGGTCGTAGCAAATAACGCGGCTGAAGGCTATGCTAACTATCGTCTCGGCAAATGAGAGCGTATTTTGTCAGTGAACCATCGCTAGCAAAGTCGGCTGTACAACTGGGGCGAGTGCTAGGAAGTCTCTCTAGACCTGCCGTGTGGCGGCGCTCGGTCTGCAATCACTGATAGTGGCGACACGCGGGTCCGACGTATACTAACGGACCGCGGCCGATTTAAAGGCTACTACCTAGCAAGTGTGGTGTCTGGCGGTGACACCACAGTTTTCTCCTCCAATTGCGAAAAGATTCTGTTGGCACCCACCTACATAGGGAGACATGATCATCATGATATAATAAGAGAAATCAGGGCTAGCACAGAAAAAATTGTGCTCGTTTTTCCAGCTCGCCGTTCGAGAGTGGACCGGTAAAGAGACAGCTTGAAGGAGGTTCATTGAACCCTCTGCCAGGCCCTTTGTTATGAATAGCAGAGTAATCCTGTAGATGTAGATGAATATGGCAAAAAAATTTAGAAAATAATTCTGATAACGAAACGATAATTCGTGGCTGCATTACTGGTTACGATATAGACCAAATTATACCTTCCTGATAGGTTACGTTGGAATTGTTTGTCGAGGAGACTTAGGCCGTTACCCATTAAAGCTTTCATATAAAGACATGTAGCCCAAAGATCGTCTTACACTTTGTCTACTGGGGCAGTAATACTCGATTAGATGTTGTTGACCGTGACGTCTTTTTATTGTTATGATTCATGAGACTGGAATACATTTGATACTTTGAGATGGATGTGTGGATGTTGTAAAAGGGTGCAGTTTTAATGCATCATTAATTTCAGTGCGTTTTTATTGAAAAAGAATTCTCTGTACTTTCGGCAGGTGCCACGCTGTTAGCCTTATCGAAACATCCTCCTGCGATTGGAGCGCGTCGCTAGTGTGTGTGGGTGGTGTCCAGATATGGCTCCTTAACGGCCGCCTTGGAGCCATAGTCTTCTGACACACAGGTGGAGATGAAAGAAATTTCTTGTCCGTTACTCCTAATGACGCACACAGGTCGCTGAGTCCCCCCAATTTTCCAGCTTTGCGTAGGCCGCTTCCAACACTTTCTCTCAACCAGCTTAGAGGTAGCGGCAACACATTCGGAGATGTGACGAATGGCTGCCGCCTTCAGTATTCCCACGGCTGACCACAGGCTCGCAATGGCAACGTGAAACCTCATGGTTCACTGCTGCAGCAGTAGCACCTGCAGAGAGGAACAGCATTTTATCACAAATATGGTGCCGATTGCAGTGTTATCGGGTATGTGCAGCCTGTTTCTACAGAGCTCATTGTGCGTGTGTTGTGCGCTGTTTGAATCCACACAGTCTTTGGAGAATAGTGTTATCGACAAACGGTCCTCAATCTCTGCAACTCTCTAAGCTCGCGATTTATTGTACTGTGACTCTGTGAGTATATGACTTCGCTTACGTAAATAGTTTCTTTTTCCTACACTGTGGTCTTTACTCAGTTTCGTTTGTGTGTGGTGAAGCGCGTTTACTTCGGAGTAGTTCCACATCTGTTCATGAGTCTTACTGTGACACAGCGATGTAATATTGTGAGAGTTACATGTTTTTACATTCTGTCTGGGAACACGGGAAGATACAGCCCACCGTCAACGTGATTCCATATAAGCAGGAGATGCCGGGTTCGGGTCCCGGTCGGGGCATACATTTAAAAATTTCCCCCCAGGGGGTCCACAACTCTTTTGTGGACACGTGCGTAGCGAGCACGGGACCCCGAGCTAAAGTGGCCCTCCTTCCTTTCCGGGCTGCATACCTTCCCTTTCCTCATCCTTCCCCCTCCCCCATCTTCGTCCCCCCCCCTCACCTCTGGCTCTTTCCTTCCCTTTCTCCCCCTCTGGGAGTAAGGTTTGTGCCTACGTCTGGAGACGGACGCTCTAAACTGTTACAAATTCCTTGCTTTCTATACTTGCAAGTCTTCGTCCTTCCTCTGTCCTTCTCTTTCCCTTCCCGCTTCTCTCTGCACTTTTCTCCGCTGCAGCGTTTGAGACCCCTCTTCTTTCCTTTCCCTTTCTCTTTTTTCCTCCCTGTGCGTGTCTGAAGGCCGACCCACGCACTTCCATGCGTAGCCGGTGACGGGGTAACGCGTAATTCCCCGCCCCGGGTAGACAGGTAGGACACGTACGTACCCCTGGTAACGTCCAGGCCCAGGGAGGGGTGATTACCTGAGCTGATACCTTCCGAAAGTGCCGATTGGTCCCTCCGTCCGTTTGTCGGGAGGTGTGACCTGAGGTGTGAACAATCACCTAAGGCGGGAGTGCCCTCAGTGAGGGCCCCCACAAGGGAGGAGCGCGCCATCGGAGACGCTGGTAATCTTGGGGGATTCTTCCGCAATGGTTTCCTCACCTTCTACTATGTCTGCTCACAAACGTAAGTTCTCTGAGTCTCAGCCACAGACAGTTCTTCCATCGTTGCCACAGTTCCTTGTTGTTTCTCGGTCTGACGAAGGTCACGACTTCTCCACGGTCAACCCTTTCATTATTCAGAAAGGTGTCGACGCAATTGTAGGTCCTGTAAAGTCTTGTTCCAGATTATGGAATGGCACCCTGTTGTTAGAAACAGTCAGTGCCCTCCAGGCACAAAAATTGCTGCGTACTTCTCTGCTCCACACCTTCCCTGTCCGGGTGGAACCGCACCGTACCTTAAATTCCTCGCGTGGAGTCGTTTATACACGCTCCCTCGATGGATTGTCTGACGAAGAAATTCAGCACTACCTGTCTGACCAGGGCGTAACGGCTGTTCATAGAGTTATGAAAAGGGTTGACACGAACAACATTCCAACCCGCACTGTCTTCTTGACATTTGACAAAGTTCAACTCCCATCGAAAATCAAAGCAGGTTATGAGATAATTTCCGTTCGCCCTTATGTCCCGAACCCAACACGTTGCTATCGGTGTCAGCGGTTCAATCACACCAGCCAGTCCTGTTCCAATCCGGCCAAATGTGTTACATGTGGCAAGGATGCCCATGAGGGTGCTTGTCCACCTCCATCCCCTCGCTGCATCAACTGTATGGGTGACCACGCTGCTTCCTCTCGAGATTGCCCCGTTTTTAAGGACGAAAAGCTCATCCAGGAAATAAGAGTGAAGGAAAAGGTGTCGACCTTTGCTGCTCGAAAATAATTTGCCAGTCGCCAGCCCACCATGCCTCCGACAGGAAAATACAGCACTGTCCTTGCTTCTCCTCGGCCAACAAAGGAGGCGGCCACGCAGACTTGCGACCTCACCTTTAGTGCCATGGTCGTCAGATCGGCCAGCGCAAAGATCGCCCGTTCAACCTCACCACTTTCGCCTGCCCACTCTATGGATCACCCTTCATCGGGTTCTGCTAAATCTCGAGCCCAAAAGTCAGACACCAAGCCTTCCAAAAAAGAGCATACTCGTGAAGAGTTTTTACGTACCGCAATTTCCCAACCATTGGTTCCACCTTCATCTAAACATCATACTTCTAAGAAGGCTCAAAAGAAACCCAGTTCCTCTCCTTCTCCGCCAAGGCGTGTCCCATCTACAGCACCACCTGGCGGAAATCGCCCTCGGCAGTCTTCTGTGTCGCCGTGGCGCACTGCTGGTGGCCGGTCAACCGGCCGATCGCTGGTGGCAGGAGCTGCTCCTGACCAACCCATGGATCAGGATCTTCTGCCTTCGGCTGAATGCCATTCCATGCTGTCGGTCGCTAGCTCCGAGCAGTCTTTGAGTTGACAGCAACTTTGGTCACATTCCTCCATTTCCTGTTCACCCCATGTCCATTATCCACTGGAATATCCGCGGCATTCGAGCCAATAGGGATGAATTGTCGATCCTCTTACGATCCTACTCGCCGGTCATCTACTGTCTTCAGGAAACAAAGCTGTGTCCCCATGACTGCTTTGTTCTCCCTCATTTTCAGTCCGTCCGATGTGATCTCCCCTCTGTTGCAGGCACTCCAGCCCATGGAGGACTCATGATTCTTATCCATGATACTCTCCATTATCACCCAATCTCCTTAAACACTTCCTTCCAAGCTGTCGCTGTCCATCTTTCCCTTTCTGGATATACCTTTTTCTCTTTGTACTGTATACATTCCATCATCCAGACCAATGGCACGAGCTGATCTCCTTCATCTTCTTGGTCAGCTTCCACCCCCCCCCCCCTATTTGCTGGTTGGGGACTTCAATGCCCACCTCCCGCTTTGGGGATCTCCACATCCTTGTCCACGTGGCTCACTACTGCTAGACGTCTTCCACCAAGCGGATCTAGTTTGCCTCAACATTGGGGTCCCTACATTTTTGTCTGCCTCCACGACACATTTATCTCATTTGGACCTTGCGGTCGGTACTGTTCCGCTGGCTCGGCGCTTCGAATGGTTCGCCCTTGACGATACACACTCGAGTGACCACTTTCCATGTGTCCTTAGACTGCAGCCTCAACTGCCATATATGCGTCCGAGACGCTGGAAGTTTGCCCAGGCCGACTGGACACTTTTTTCGTCTCTAGCGACATTCGATGACCGTCACTTTCCCAGCGTTGACGATGAGGTCACACACGTTACCGACGTTATTCTTACAGCTGCGGAACGTTCAATACCACGCACCTCCGAATTGCCCCGGCGCCCCCCAGTTCCTTGGTGGAACGAGACATGCCGTGACGCAATACGTGAGCGGCGACGTGCTCTTCGCATTTTCCGTCACCATCCTACTTTGGCCAACTGTATCCGCTATAAGCAGTTCCGTGCGCGATGCCGTCGCGTCATCCGCGATAGCAAGAAGGCAAGCTGGAAATTCTTTATTAGCTCATTTAACACCTTCACTCCCTCCTCGGAAGTTTGGAGTCGGCTTCGACGGTTCTCAGACGCGCCTAGTTTCTCCCCGGTCTCTGGGCTCACTGTCGCGCATGATACATTCGTGGACCCCGTCGCAATTTCTAACTCGTTGGGTCAGCACTTTGCTGAGATTTCGAGCTCTTCCAATTACCCGCCAGCGTTTCTCCCGAAGAAACGTGCAGCGGAAGTGCGACCTCTAGCTTTCTCCTCTCAAAATCGCGAAAGCTATAATATTGTTTTCTCCATGCGGGAACTCCAACATGCACTCTCTTCTTCTCGCTCCTCCGCCCCAGGACCGGATGGTAACCACGTCCAAAGGTTGCTGCATTTATCAACCCATAGTCTGCATTACCTCCTTCGCCTTTATAATCGAATTTGGACCGACAGTACTTTTCCCAGCCGATGGCGGGAAGCTATCGTCGTTCCCGTTCCGAAACCTGGAAAGGACAAACATCTCCCCTCTAGCTATCGCCCCATTTCTCTCACGAGTAGTGTCTGTAAGGTTTTGGAGCGTATGGTGAATTACCGTCTAGCGTGGTGGCTGGAGTCCCGCAATCTTTTAACACCTGCCCAATGCGGATTCCGAAAGCATCGTTCTGCCGTTGACCATCTCGTTGCTCTCCCCACTTATATCATGAATAATTTTCTCCGGAAACGCCAAACAGTAACAATATTTTTTGATCTGGAGAGAGCATACGATACCAGTTGGAGGATAGGTATCCTCCGCACACTGTTCTCTTGGGGCTTTCGGGGTCGGCTGCCCCTTTTTCTTCGCGAATTTATGGCAGAGCGCACATGTAGGGTGCGGGTGAACACTACTCTCTCCCGTACTTTCTCCCAAGAAAACGGGGTACCCCAGGGCTCCGTGCTGAGTGTTGTACTGTTTGCCATTGCCATCAATACAATTATGGATTGTCTCCTTCCTGATGTCTCGGGCTCCCTCTTTGTGGACGATTTTGCGATCTACTAAAGCTCTCAACGGACCAGCCTTCTTGAACGACGTCTTCAAGGATGTCTCGATCGCCTCCACTCTTGGAGCATCGAAACCGGCTTCCGTTTTTCTCCCAGTAAGACCGTTTGTGTTAATTTTTGGCGACGTAAGGAGTTTCTTCCACCCTCCTTACATCTAGGTCCTGTCAATCTTCCGTTTTCAAACGTCGCTAAATTCTTGGGTCTTATGTTTGACAGAAAACTATGCTGGTCCTCTCACATTTCGTATCTTTCGGCTCGCTGTCTGCGATCCCTCAACACCCTCCGTGTCCTGAATGGTACCTCCGGGGGAGCGGACCGAGTGGTCCTTCTCCGCCTCTATCGCGCCTTAGTGCGCTCGAAATTAGACTATGCAAGCATAGTCTACTCCTCTGCTCGGCCGTCTATTCTTCGGCGTCTCGACTCTATCCACCACCGTGGATTACGTTTAGTGTCTGGAGCTTTTTACACCAGCCCTGTGGAAAGCCTTTATGCTGAGACTGCTGAACCTCCGCTGTCAAATCGGCGAGCAGTCCTTCTGAGCCGTTATGCCAGCCATCTGTCTTCCATGCCTGCTAATCCAGCCCATGACATATTTTTCGACGCCTCCTTTGATGTAGGGTATGCGGGCCGCCCCTCATCCCTCCTACCACCGGGAGTCCGCTTCCGTCGACTGCTCCATTTTCTTTCCTTCCGCTTTCCTACAACCTTCTTGACAACTTGGGGTACAGCACCACCTTGGCTCCGTCCCCGGATCTGCCTGCTCCGTGACCTTTGTCGATTTCCCAAGGATGGTACCCCTTCACTTGTTTATCGTCGGGCATTTGCTGCTCTATGTGCACAAATGACGGAAGCCACATTTATTTACACCGATGGCTCGAAAACATCGTTAGGTGTAGGGAGTGCCTATGTTGTTGGCGACACCCCAAATCACTTTCGGCTTCCCGACCAGTGTTCGGTCTATACTGCGGAGCTTTACGCTGTTCTCCGGGCTGTCCACTACATCCGTCGCCATCAGCGGATACAGTACGTTATCTGCTCCGATTCTCTCAGCTCTCTCCTCAGTCTCCAAGCTCTTTACCCTGTGCACCCTCTGGTCCACCGGATTCAGGACTGTCTGCGCTTACTCCACCTGGGGGGCGTCTCGGTGGCGTTCCTCTGGCTCCCGGGACACGTTGGTATCTGCGGAAATGAGGCGGCCGATATTGCAGCCAAGGCTGCAGTCTCTCTTCTTCGGCCAGCTATTCCATCGATTCCGTCGCCGATCTACGGCGCGTTTTATGTCGTCGTGTTGTTCATTTATGGAACGCGCACTGGTCGACACTTCCCCAAAATAAATTGCGGGACGTGAAAACTCTTCCTTGTACTTGGACCTCTTCCTCCCGAACGCGTCGTCGGGAGGAGGTAATTTTAACTATACTCCGGATAGGGCACTGTCTTTTTAGCCATAGACATCTTTTAAGCGGCGATCCTCCCCCACTCTGTCCCCACTGCTCTCAGTTGTGGACGGTAAGACACCTTTTAATTGAGTGCCCCTATTTTACTCCGTTACGCGCCCGTCTACAGCTGTCGCCTGATATATCGTCAATTTTAACAGATGACACGCGATCGGCCGATCGCGTTCTAGAGTTCATTCGTGCCAGTGGAATGTCGTCAGTTATTTGAAGTTTTTTTTTTTTTTGGGACAACCAACCCCCTTCTGTAGTGAATTTTTAAGCCTTCCTTCTGCTTTTAGTTTCTCCAATTTTATGACTTTCGTTCCCATTGCTGCTAGTTTCCGTTTTCGTTTTTTTACTGTTTCCTAAGTCATAGACCGGGCGCTAATGACCCTAGCAGTTTTGCGCCCTAAAACCATAAAAAAACGTGATTCCAGGACTATATTTTGTCGCTAAATTTTCTCCCGATATACCCGGTATGGTTGACGTGTAGTGGGGTAATACGTCAGCTGCACTGGTTCTGCTCACAACTGAAGGACACTCATGTACTGTCTGCCATTGGGTTCCACTAAATGGCAGGCAGCACCGCATAACAGCCACGCTATGAGGGAAACAAACCAACAGCTGAAGACATCAGGTAAACACGCCGAAGATTCCAGTTGTTTAATAGGAACCTTTCCTTGCAGAGGTCACCGCGACATATCCGGCCACGGATTCCTACGCCGCGTTTCTATTGGCTCCAGCTCACTATATAGGCCCGACCGGTCAAAGGCAGACCAGTCTTCGTGCGCTGCTAATGGTAACCGTTGTAGCAGAGTCTCCGAGAAGATATCACTGAAGCCGCTGTACTGTACTGCCGATCGAAGTACCAGTCGACCGAGAGGAACCACATCTCCGGCTAGATCGACGGAAGTCTACATCTATTCTACAGCCAGCTATTGTATTGTAGAAGAAGTTACGTTCAATAAACTGTTGGAGAATACAACAGTGGCGATGAGTAAGGATTCGACAACCCAAAGAAGATGGAACCACAACAACAACAAGCACAATCACAACTGCAGCAGCAGAATCTATCAGTGCAGCAGGTACTGAATCAACTTTTTCAACATTTCGCAATACTGCAGCAGCAACTGATTGCTGAAATTCAAAGTCTTCACCACCGACACCGCCAGCGTTCCCAGCATTCGATGAAGACGCTGAAGATTGGGAAACATATGAAAAGAGGATTCGTCAACATTTCCGGATTCATCACGTGTCCCAGGAAAATGATCAGAGAGCCTATTTTCTTTCTTGGAATGTCTCCCGTATGTACGAGCTCCTGACGAAACTCAAGCCATGTGATCCTGACAGTCTTACCTTCACCGCCATATGTGAGTGTCTCACCTCCTATTGTCGCCGCAGATATCACGTCATGGCAGCAAGAGTGGAATTTTACCAGAGTCGAAAGAAACCCGATGAGACGTACCGACAATGGACTGCTGAACTCAAAGGTCTCTCTCGGAAGTGCAACTTTGTCGCCCGCATATCCCGGGAATCTTACGCAGATGACGTGGTCTGGGATCACCTGATCCAAGCGGCCCCAGACGCGGCTTACTGCCACGACGCCTTAAAGTTGGAGGACCCGTCGCTAGATCAAATCATAGACCTTGCATTCAAGTTTGAAGTTCCTACTGCCGCTGACCACAGATTGGAATCGTGGACTGACGTCGCAGCCGTCCGAGAAGAGACTTCCGACGTCCAGGAGGACATTGCGGCCATATACGCACCTTCACGCCGCACTCCCCAGCGCACCGCCCCGGCATCTTCTCGGCGTAGGGAAAAGAAAAAAAGACGGTCGTTCAAGGAAGACAACCAGCAGCTCTCACGGGGCCAGCAACGCCGCCGCAGAGAACCCCTGTGCCTTCCATTATGTCCAGGATGCTATTCCCAGCATGAACAGGAGGATTGTCCTGACCGCTGGGCGACGTGTCGCCGTTGCAGTCGGGACGGGCACCTTGCCTCTGTCTGTCGCTCTGCCACGGCGCCAATCTCCAGGCACTCTGACACCAAGGCGTCCATGGACATCAACCAAGTTGTGTCTTTGGCGTCCCCCAAAATGTATATTGATGTCATCATATTGGGTAAGCCAGTCCGACTGCAGGTCGATACAGGGGCTGCGGTATCCCTGCTCAATTACACTACCTAGACCGTTTTAGGAGCGCCAAGCCTTCATCCGGCCCCTCGACGCCTCCTTACATACAACAGACAGGAAATCGCCTTGTTGGGGCAGTTCACGACGGTGGTTTCTTACAAATCTGTCAGTCATACGATTTCTTTTCTGGCAGTCAACAGTTCCCATGCTACCGATCTGTTTGGGTTGGATGCTTTCCAAATGTTCGGGTTCAGGATCGATGATCATGTACATCTGGTTTCTTCAGAGCTGCCGTTTCCCAAAGTTGACTCCCTCTGCACCGAATTCCAGGATAGCTTCTCTCCCGGCATCGGATGCGCCAAGGGGTTTGCAGCAACCCTCCACCTCTGGCCGTCAGCCTGCCCTCGATACTTCCAGGTTAGGCAGGTCCCCGTCGCTCTCCAGCAGCCACTGCACGACGAATTGGACCGTCTGCAAAAGAAAAGGGTTCTACAGCCTGTTCAGTTCAGCCCCTGGGCAACACCTCTCGTCATCGTCCAAAAGCCAGGCAGGTGTCTCCGTCTCTTTGGGGACTTGTCGGCGACCCTCAACCCCCAGCTCCAGGTGGACGACTTTCCACTCCCTCTGTCTGATCATCTCTTCCATCGATTGGCTGGTGGTCGTTACTTTACCAAAATTGACTCGCTGAGGCGTACCTCCAGGTTCTTTTGGAAAAAGCTTCTCAAGCCCTCACTGTTTTGAATATGCCCGCTGGCCTCACGTTCGGCCTGGCTAGCGCCCCGGCCATTTTCCAATGCTTCTTGGAACAACTTCTGCAGGACATTCCCAGTTGCATTAATTACCTCGACAACATTGTCGTTACGGGCCCTACTGCTGCAGCCCATTTTACCAATTTGCTTCAGCTGTTCCTTTGCCTCTGCCAGGCTGGGCTAAAATGCAATAAGGTGGAGTGTTCCTTCTTTCAACCTTCTATTTCGTATTTAGGACAGGTTATTTCACATAAAGGCATCTCTCCGTCATTTTCCTATGTGGACGCCAGACGCCGCCTGCCTCCCCCACGGGACATCCATCAGCTGAAATCCTTCCTTGGAAAAATATCGTATTACCGGAAGTTCCTTCCATCGGCCGCTCAGGTGGCGGCCCCCTTATATCACTTATGCCGCAAAAATGTCCCCTTGAGTTGGACCCCTGCTTGTGAGACGGCCTTTTCCACCCTCAAGCGCCAGTTGCAATCAGCCTCCCACCTGATGCCATATGATCCGTCTCTGCCATTACTCCTGGCCACGGACACGTCTGATTACGGGCTTAGGGCTGTCCTCTCCCACAAGCTTCTGATTGGGACAGAACGTCCAGTGGCTTTTCTATCCAAGGCCTTAACTGCCACCCAGCTGAAGTACTCTCAGATCGAAAAGGAGGTATTGGCTATCGTATTCGCCTGTTCCAAACTCATGCCTTTTTTATATCGATGGGACTTTCATATTGTCACTGACCACAAGCCCCTCCTCTCCCTGTTTTCCCCGGAGGCCTGGCTTCCTACGAAGACGTCTCAGAGGCCGTGTTCCTCTCGCAATTCCGTTACACCTCGAATTTTAAGTCCACCTTCCAGCATGCCAATGTGGATGCTCTTCCACACCTTCCTCTTGGTCCCGACACTGCGTTCGACTCTTCGGACGTCCTCATGTTCCAAGTTGATGAAGCGATCTACGACACCCTGCGCGGGTTTCCCATCATGGCCTCCACGGTGGCAATTGCGTCCATGCGTGACCCATTGTTGAGACGTGTCCGCTCCTATGTTCAGCGTGGGTGGCCCAGCAGTTCCCCCACCCGCGACCAGCAGCACGTTCAGTTCTTTTTTTCTATCCGCCATCAGCTGTCTGCGGTGGATGGTCTCCTATTGTGGGTAGTCCCTACGTCCACGCCGCGTGTGGTCGTTCACCAGCATCTACGGACGGAAGTCTTGCGTCTCTTACATCGAGGCCATTGGGGAATCCCTCGCACCGAGGCGTTGGCCCGGCGTCACGTCCTTTGGTTCGGGCTTACAAGGGACGTCACTCCTACGGTTCACAATTGCTCCATGTGCGCCCAACAGCTGTCCCGGCCCCCTCAAACGTTCCTCTCTTGTCCTAAGCCGGCGGGTCCCTGGGATCTCATTCATTTGGACTTCGCTGGCCCCTTCCCCCGCTACCAATGGCTCCTCGACACCGATGCCTTTTCACATTTTCCGTTCGTTATCCGTTGTACCAGCGCCACTTCGGAAGCAACCCTCGCTGCTCTCCAGAAAGTTTTTCCTCGGATGAGTTGCCGCTAACAATTGTTACCGATAACGGCCCTAAATTCCGGAGCCAGGAATTCGCGACGTTTTGTTCTGCCAATGGCATCCAACAGGTCCTCACTGCGCCCTTTCACCCGCAATCGAACGGCGAGGCCGAACGCCTCGTCCGGACATTTAAGACCCAAATGACAAATTATGCCTCCGCCCACACTTTGGACGAGTCGCGCACGTTGTTCATCAGTTCCTATCGGTCGACGCCCATCGGCTCCCGTAGTCCAGCGGAACTTTTGCACGGCCGGCAACCTCATACCCTTTTGCACCTCCTCCGGCCTGGACCCAAACGACAGGTTCCGACTGCACAGGCTCCCTTTGTTCCTGGACCCCTTATCTGGGCGCGAGGTTTCGGCCTGAGAGCTGGATGGATTCAGGGGGTGATCGTCCGGCCGCAAGGCCATCAGCTCTTTGACGTCTGCATCGCTGACAAAGTGGTCCGCCGGCACCGCAACCAACTCAGGCGCCGGTATCAGGGTTTCCCGACCGCCTCTTCTTTCCAGCAAACAGCTCCGCCGCCTTTTTCCAGCCACCCGGATGCGCTCCCTTCCACCCGTGGTCGACGTGCAGGGCCGCCAGACCCCGTCCAGCAGCAACAGCCGTCGTCTCCACAGCGGCTGCTGGCTCCACCGGCCCGACCGGCTGCGCCATCCACCATCGTTGACGATGCCCCCGTGCCCTTGGCACCGCCGCCGCCGGTGTCGCAGCCTAGCCAGCGACGCCCGCGCAGTCCACTTTCTGGGAAGCATCCCGCGGACGTCGACGAACCTATGCCCGTGGCACCGTCGCGGCCGGCTTCCCCGTATCTTCCAAAACGCAGCTCCGCCCGCCTGGCCCACCGCGCCGCGCCCTACTCTGCAGGGGCGAGTTTCCACCGCCTCCTCCACGAGGCCTCCAAGGCCGAGCAGGATGATGTCGCCCTCCTCTCCTCCCCCCCACCCCCCAGGAAGAGTGGTGTGTACTGTCTGCCATCGGGTTCCTCTAAATGGCAGGCAGCACCACATAACAGCCACGCTATGAGGGAAACAAACCAACAGCCGAAGACATCAGGTAAACACGCCAAAGATTCCAGTCGATTAATAGGAACCTTTCCTTGCAGAGGTCACCGCGAGATAGCCAGCCACGGATTCCTGCACTGGGTTTCTATTGGCTCCAGCTCACTATATAGGCCCGGCCAGTCGAAGGAAGACCAGTCTTCGTCCGCTGATAATGGCAACCGCTGTAGCAGAGTCTCCGACAAGGTATCACCGAAGTCGCTGTACTGCACCGCCGATCGAAGTACCAGTCGACTGAGAGGAACCACATCTGACTAGATCGATGTACATCTATTGTACAGCCAGCTATTGTATTGTAGAAGAAGTTACGTTCAATAAACTGTTGGAGAATACAACTCATTATATTCATGCACAGATAAATTTTTGTAGAAATGTTTAAATACCACAATGTACTAGCTGTCCAGCGTGTGTCTTTGTATTTCTATGGATCAGTCAAATAATGTTAGTAGCAATGATCAAACTCTGGTTTTCCGCCGCATATATAAACAATATTGCAGGGTTTACTTTGTTTAGACACCGTAATCACATATCTTCACTCAACATGGGAGTCCACCTGGCTGAAAATGGAGTCACCCATGCAATTTCAGCATAACAACAAACTGGATTGCGAAATTATTTAACATCGACGATGCATTTCACCCTTTTGTAGCATCACCAGATTGTGTAAAAGAACGTGTATATGTAATCCATCTGTCATAAAGCCATATAAATTGGATACAACAATGGCAGTAGCCCACAGAGGTTTTAAAAGAATGATGGTAGGCGGTAGCAGAGCAAGCCTGTTTCTGATTGGTCTAGAGAAAAGGGGTTGGGAAAGGGAGTACTCGGCGCTAAATTTGTTAGCAACATTTATCTGCAAGGGCGTCGGTACATTACGACAGGTTTGCTGTGGCAGACTGTCGTCTCCCCCAGTGACTGAGTGCTATTTGTGGCAGCCACTAGGTCTCTTGCGTGTGCACAGATACGTATTGTTTAAATAACGCAAATTTCTCCACCACACTTGGGGAGACGGTCTGGTGTACTGTTAGGCAGACATGCAGTGCTCTCCCATTCGCGACTCTGTGGCCGTGACCGCACAGTGAGTTCGGTACCCTGCTGGCATTATCCAGTGAACACAGGGGAGGAGATCCTCGTCATCCAGGTGTGTATTTGTAGCGTTCTTTGAATTTACACCGACATGTTGGGATCTGTTTGCTTTTATATTACAGCGGGCAGGAGACTTTTCGGCCAAAACTGATACCGCAGCAGTGTGAGCCACCAGACTGAGGATGA
Source organism: Schistocerca cancellata (assembly GCF_023864275.1). NCBI lineage: Eukaryota > Metazoa > Arthropoda > Insecta > Orthoptera > Acrididae > Schistocerca > Schistocerca cancellata. The sequence goes on along the minus strand of NC_064626.1, from coordinate 193,660,739 downwards.
CTACACCCCAACGTTCTCAGCAGTTGCTCCCCATGTCCGCGGTCATATTCCAAGCAGCAGTTTCCGCGGCTATCCATCCACAGTTTGCAGTCAAAGGGGTAGGCTACCGTCAGCGAACTGATGTTCGCTGAGGTGGTTTCAGTTATTGGACGGTTGTATCTCTAGGTGCGTATTTGATAGCGCTGTACAGCATCTGAAACAGTATCTTCCGGTGGTGGCGTCGGTATTTTATTATGTCGTCACACAATATAGTAATGTAGTGGCGGTTTGGAAGGGGTTTGTTTATTGGAGTGTGGTATTTCTTATGTTACATATTTGGTTAGACATCTGTATCACTTATAGAAATTGCTATGACATAATTTCTACCAATACATTAGTTTCTAACACATACACCATGACATCCCAAAAACGCGCACGCGCGCACACACACGCTAGTGATGGAGTGGTGACTTAGCAATGATAAATAAATAAGACCTATGCTTCGTTGTGATCGCCTGAGGGCATGAAGACATTGACACGACGTCGGAACAGTGGGGTGGATCTTGTGTGATTCGACACAATAATTATAATTTAGGGAAACCCGAACAAAATTACGAAAACTGGCGAAAAATGCGTAAAATTGGGGAAGATACCAAAAATATGGGAAATTAAGAAAAATTGCGGAAGAATGTTATAAATTAGAAACCCTTTCACTACAGAGTACAACTGACTGGGCTCATCCAGTTCAGCTGTACCTATAGAGAAAGAATTACTATTGATAATCTGATATTGCTTATAACAAATCTGCACCTCTATCACGTGATGCTCAAACCTCGAATGAAAAGGGCTATGGGCAGTTGAGCTAGTTATGACAGATGATAATGGGGAAAGGTGCTTGATCCACATTGGTCGATTGGGGCTCCCATTGGCTGAGAGAGGGTCCCTGCCATTTTTGTCACGTGGTGACTATAGAGTTACGCCGTCTACAGACAAGCTAATAATTACAAATTCAGAAAAATTCCGTAATTTATTGGAGAGAAAGAGTTTCGCAAACTGAGCAAGTCAGTAACGCGTTAGTACACCTCTGGCCGTTATGCGAAGTTATTCAGCGTGGCATGGAACGATAGAGTCCTCCTGAGGAATATCGAGCCAAATTCTTTCCAATTATGCGTTAGATCGTCAAAATACCGAGCTGCTAGGAAGGCGCTGCCCATAATACTCCAAACTTTCTCCACTGGGGAGAGATCTGGTGACCTTGCTGACCCAGGTAGGGTTTGAAAAACACGATACAAGTAACAGAGACTCTACCTGCATGCAGGTCATTTTGCTGAAATGCAAGTACAGAATAGCTTGCCACGAAGGTCAGAAGAAAGAGGAATAGAATACAGGGTTATTACAAATGATTGAAGCGATTTCACAGCTCTACAATAACTTCATTATTTGAGATTTTCACAATACTTTGCACACACATACAAAAACTCAGTTTTTTTAGGCATTCACAAATGTTCGATATGTGCCCCTTTAGTGATTCGGCAGACATCAAGCCGATAATGAAGTTCCTCTCACACTCGGCGCAACATGTCCCCATCAATGAGTTCGAAAGCATCGTTGATGCGAGCTCGCAGTTCTGGCACGTTTCTTGGTAGAGGAGGTTTAAACACTGAATCTTTCACATAACCCCACAGAAAGAAATCGCATGGTGTTAAGTCGGGAGAGCGTGGAGGCCATGACATGAATTGCTGATCATGATCTCCACCACGACCGATCCATCGGTTTTCCAATCTCCTGTTTAAGAAATGCCGAACATCATGATGGAAGTGCGGTGGAGCACCATCCTGTTGAAAGATGAAGTCGGCGCTGTCGGTCTCCAGTTGTGGCATGAGCCAATTTTCCAGTATGTCCAGATACACGTCTCCTGTAACGTTTTTTTCGCAGAAGAAAAAGGGGCCGTAAACTTTAAACCGTGAGATTGCACAAAACACGTTAACTTTAGGTGAATTACGAATTTGCTGCACGAATGCGTGAGCATTCTCTACCGCCCAGATTCGCACATAGTCTGTTCACTTCACCATTAAGAAAAAATGTTGCTTCATCACTGAAAACAAGTTTTGCACTGAACGCATCCTCTTCTATGAGCTGTTGGAACCGCGCCGAAAATTCATAGCGTTTGACTTTGTCATCGGGTGTCAGGGCTTGTAGCAATTGTAAACGGTAAGGCTTCTGCTTTAGCCTTTTCCGTAAGATTTTCCAAACCGTCGGGTGTGGTACGTTTAGCTCCCTGCTTGCTTTATTCGTCGACTTCCGCGGGCTACGCGTGAAACTTGCCCGCACGCGTTCAACCGTTTCTTCGCTCACTGCAGGCCGACCCGTTGATTTCCCCTTACAGAGGCATCCAGGAGCTTTAAACTGCGCATACCATCACCGAATGGAGTTAGCAGTGGGTGGATCTTTGTTGAACTTCGTTCTGAAGTGTCGTTGGACTGTTATGACTGACTGACTGTGAGTCCATTTCAAGCACGACATACGCTTTCTCGGCTCCTGTCGCCATTTTGTCTCAATGCGCTCTCGAGCGCTCTGGCGGCAGAAACCTGAAGTGCGGCTTCAGCCGAACAAAACTTTGAGTTTTTCTACGTATCTGTAGTGTGTCGTGACCATATGTCAATGAATGGAGCTACAGTGAATTTATGAAATCGCTTCAATCATTTGTAATAGCCCTGTATAGTCGACGTGCCATTGTGCTGTAAGGGTGTCTCAGGTGACAACGAAAGGGCTCCTGCTACGAAAGTAAATGTCATCCCAGGCTATCACTGTGTCAGACTGTACGGAGTGTGGAAGACAGGTCGATATACCACTACACTCCAGGGTGCCTCAAGATGTGTACTCGCTGGCCATCGGGACTTAGTTCGAATTGGGACTCCTCACTGAAGACGATTCTACTCCGGTCAATGAGATTCCAGGCCCGAATGAACAGCGAAGGCGTGTCTGGCGACGCCCTGGACAGTGATGGGATACCAACTTGACTGCCCCCTGCCACACAGCCTACCTACCAGAAGTGGTGGTCTGGGTGGCATTTCATTTCACTTCATAGCAGAACCCTTTCGGTTGTCAACCGTGACACCCTTACGGCACAGCGGTGCGCCGACCACACTGTGTGCTCTGTTTTGTTCCCCTTCCTGGCATGCCACTCTGGGTTTACATTTCAGCAAGATAATGCCCGCCCTCATAGGGCGAGAGCTTCTGCGGCCTGTCTTCGCGCCTTCCGAAGCGTACATTGGCCAGCAAGGTCGTCAGATGTCTCGTCAGCTGAGAACGTTCACAGCATTACACGCAGCGCCCTCCAACCAGCTCGGGATTTTGACGATCTAACGTGCCAGTGTGACAGAATTTGACACGATGTCCTTCAGGATGACATCTAGAAAGTCTGGCAATCAGTGGCAAGCCGAATAACTGCTTGCATAAGGGCCAGACGTAGACAACAGCATTACTGACTTCCTCAGTTCGTGAAGCTCTTTCTCTGGATTATATTATCCAAGTTTTCTGAAACAGTACTCATTTGTTTGTCTGTACTTGTACGACACATCTGCCGATTTCTGTCCTATTCCGATAACCACTTCGTGATGCGTCTTTTTCTGTCTTATACTATATGTTTTGGATCATAATTAGCACCTTTTGGCTGGTAAAGAAGTACTTTTCCCGTCGATGCCATAAAGGAAAGTTTTCGCCAGTGAAAACCACTCGTCTCCAAAAGTGGAGGGTTGTGTCGCTATTGACAGGAGCAAAGGCTGGGCAGGCTTCTCTGTAGCAAGTAGACAATGTCTCTCTGAGAACAGTGTTTCTTGCTCTCAGTTCTGCTTTCCTTAGAAGACGAATGACTGTCCTGCTGATAACAGTGAAGCTTAAAACTTGCTGAATATGTCGTGCGTTGAAGAATGGAGGGCTAATCACTGAAAGAAAATATCCACCGGTCGTGAGCTGCTGCTCCAGAATGATGTCGCATTTTCAGGTTACCACTCTCTTCCTTTCTTCTAATGCACCTGGCAACCGTCAACCTGCGAATGCACATGGTCACGGTCGTGTTTAGGGGATGAGGTGGGTGGTGCAAACTAGGCAACTGCCCAGGGTGGCAGGGTTAATGGGTGCTGCTTTACAATATTTTGGTAATCACTGAAGAAACGATTAAATGGGGCTCAGTATTGATCTCCAGCAAAAGGAAAACAAAGTAAGCATTGAAGATATTTTCTCGACGTTTTTATAAAATCCTCAAAGAATACAGGTAGACAATAAACGCACTCTCCAAGTGAAATTGTAGAAGACCAGGAGGAAACACACTAAAGATGAACACACTACATTTTCACCATACGTAATTGGAAAATGGACCGCCCAGCACTGTCGAGGAACGTTTCACGGTGCTGATACTTTTCTTTCTTTCTTTCTTTTTTGTTTTTTTTTGTTTTTTAAAAATCTGAAAAATATGGAACTACATTGCTATGAACGGGATAAAACAAAATGTGTGGGGAGCGATCTCCTACACTGGCCGTACACCACTGGTGATCGTCGAGGCGACACTGAATAGTGCACGGTACATCCAAACCGTCATCGAACCCATCGTTCTACCATTCCTAGACCGGCAAGGGAACTTGCTGTTCCAACAGGACAATGCACGTCCGCATGTATCCCGTGCCACCCAACGTGCTCTAGAAGGTGTAAGTCAACTACCCTGGCCAGCAAGATCTCCGGATCTGTCCCCCATTGAGCATGTTTGGGACTGGATGAAGCGTCGTCTCACGCGGTCTGCACGTCCAGCACGAACGCTGGTCCAACTGAGGCGCCAGGTGGAAATGGCATGGCAAGCCGTTCCACAGGACTACATCCAGCATCTCTACAATCGTCTCCATGGGAGAATAAAAGCCTGCATTGCTGCGAAAGGTGGATATACACTGTACTAGTGCCGACATTGTGCATGCTCTGTTGCCTGTGTCTATGTGCCTGTGGTTCTGTCAGTGTGATCATGTGATGTATCTGACCCCAGGAATGTGTCAATAAAGTTTCCCCTTCCTGGGACAATGAATTCACGGTGTTCTTATTTCAATTTCCATGAGTGTATTTGGGCAAGGATTTAAAACTGTCTGCAAGTGAACTGACGGTAGCCCTTTAGGCGTTCATTGTCTTCTGTTTTTTATAAAAGGGTATTTTCTTTTTCATTTGAAAAGTTGTTATATTTTCTTTCGTATTTAAAGCCAACTGAGGGGCTTCAAGTACAAATGTTCTCCCTGTTGTAGTTTATAACAATTGTTATTTCTGTTGATTGACTTCAATAAATATTGTGAACAATAAAAGGTGAATATTCCCCTGCCCTAAGGTTCATTCCTTCCAGTTAGTCCTTTGGCCGTTTAGAGATTCGCCGAGGTAATACCGGTATCATGTGTCACCGGGGAAGATATCCTCCAGCTTACTGGTCAGTTCCCTCACACCTTCTACGGGTCAGTGACTTTAGTGTACACCAGCTCCTCTGAGGTTCTTCCAGAACTCTCCGAGGGGAGTCCTCTTGGCTTACCTTCTCAATTAACTCAACATCATCTACCTTAAAACTAAAGCACTCACGCTCATTTCACACTCCAAGTACACTTATTCCCATTTGGACCTCTCGTTCTGCACTGGCAGTTTGCCTGTCTTCTCGAGTGGTCTGTTCTCTCTGACATGTTCTTGAGCGATCATTTCCCGTGTGTTATCCATTTACTCCTCCCACTCCACCAACGTGTAAACCCAATTGACAGCTTTCTAAGGCTAAATGGAGGCCTTACTCCTCCCTGGCGATCTTCGCCGAACAGTATTTCCCCGGTTGTCATGAACAGGTACAATTCCTTACACACGTTATCCTTACCGCCACAGAATGCTCTATTCCTTGCACTTTATCTGTACCTCACCGTGTCCCGGTCCCTTGGTGGACTGAGGCGTGTCACGACGCCATTTGCGCACAGAGACGTGCAATCTGCTTTTCTGATCCTCATCCTACAATGACGAACTGCATCCTTTATTAACAGTTACGTGCGCAGTGTCATTCTATTCATCGGAACAGCAAAAAAGCTAGCTGTATTTCATTTACTAGATCTTTTGGCAGTTGCACTCCCGCTTCAGTCGTGTGGGCCAACCTCCAGCGGCTGTCTGGAACCAAGGCCCGTGCCCCAATTTCCGGCCTGACCGTAACGGATGTCATTCTGGACCCCATTGCTATCTCTAACACCCTACGCCGCTTTTTTTTTTTCGGAGATTTCGAGCTCTGCCCCCTACCGCCCTGCCTTTCTCCATCGGAAACGAGCGGAGGAGGCTCGGGTGATAAACTTTTACTCTCAGAATCGTGAACATTACAATGCTGCCTTTACTACGAAGAAGCTAAACCATCGCAATCTTCTGCCTCAGGGCTGGACGATGTTCACATTCAGACGTTGCAGCACCTTTCTCTTGTGGGCAAGCACTTTCTCCTTCATTCATAAAATCGCATCAGAACAGATAGCACGTTTCTCAGACACTGACGTGAAGCCACTGTCACACCCACAGCTAAGCCCGGTAAGGACAAACACCTTCCTCCTACTTACGGCCCCATTTCTGTCACCAGGTGTGTTAGCAAGGTGATGGAACGTATGATTCACGCCCAGCTGGTATGGTTTCTCGTATCTCGCAATTTATTAACCACTGCCCAGTGTGGATTCTGAGCGAGTCGTTCTGCATTCGAAAATCTCGTCACTCTGTCAATCTACACTCCTGGAAATTGAAATAAGAACACCGTGAATTCATTGTCCCAGGAAGGGGAAACTTTATTGACACATTCCTGGGGTCAGATACATCACATGATCACACTGACAGAACCACAGGCACATAGACACAGGCAACAGAGCATGCACAATGTCGGCACTAGTACACTGTATATCCACCTTTCGCAGCAATGCAGGCTGCTATTCTCCCATGGAGACGATCGTAGAGATGCTGGATGTAGTCCTGTGGAACGGCTTGCCATGCCATTTCCACCTGGCGCCTCAGTTGGACCAGCGTTCGTGCTGGACGTGCAGGCCGCGTGAGACGACGCTTCATCCAGTCCCAAACATGCTCAATGGGGGACAGATCCGGAGATCTTGCTGGCCAGGGTAGTTGACTTACACCTTCTAGAGCACGTTGGGTGGCACGGGATACATGCGGACGTGCATTGTCCGGTTGGAACAGTAAGTTCCCTTGCCGGTATAGGAGTGGTAGAACGATGGGTTCGATGACGGTTTGGATGTACCGTGCACTATCCAGTGTCCCCTCGACGATCACCAGTGGTGTACGGCCAGTGTAGGAGATCGCTCCCCACACCATGATGCCGGGTGTTGGCACTGTGTGCCTCGGTCGTATGCAGTCCTGATTGTGGCGCTCACCTGCACGGCGCCAAACACGCATACGACCATCATTGGCACCAAGGCAGAAGCGACTCTCATCGCTGAAGACGACACGTCTCCATTCGTCCCTCCATCCACGCCTGTCGCGACACCAATGGAGGCGGGCTGCACGATGTTGGGGCGTGAGCGGAAGGCGGCCTAACGGTGTGCGGGCCCGTAGCCCAGCTTCATGGAGACGGTTGCGAATGGTCCTTGCCGATACCCCAGGAGCAACAGTGTCCCTAATTTGCTGGGAAGTGGCGGTGCGGTCCCCTACGGCACTGCGTAGGATCCTACGGTCTTGGCGTGCATCCGTGCGTCGCTGCGGTCCGGTCCCAGGTCGACGGGCACGTGCACCTTCCGCCGACCACTGGCGACAACATCGATGTACTGTGAAGACCTCACGCCCCACGTGTTGAGCAATTCGGCGGTACGTCCACCCAGCCTCCCGCATGCCCACTATACGCCCTCGCTCAAAGTCCGTCAACTGCACATACGGTTCACGTCCACGCTGTCGCGGCATGCTACCAGTGTTAAAGACTGCGATGGAGCTCCGTATGCCACGGAAAACTGGCTAACACTGACGGCGGCGGTGCACAAATGCTGCGCAGCTAGCGCCATTCGACGGCCAACACCGCGGTTCCTGGTGTGTCCGCTGTGCCGTTCGTGTGATCATTGCTTGTACAGCCCTCTCGCAGTGTCCGGAGCAAGTATGGTGGGTCTGACACACCGGTGTCAATGTGTTCTTTTTTCCATTTCCAGGAGTGTATTTCAGTAACGGTTTTCTGCTGAAACAACAGACTGTGGCTGTGTTTTTTGATGTGGAGAAAGCCTACGAGACCTGCTGGACGACTGGTATCCTCCGTACTCTATACACTTTGGGTTTTCGACGTTTTCTGTCCTGCCTTCGTCAGGTATTTTTAAAAGACGGAATTTTCAAGGTCTGGGTGGATTCTGACTTGTTGGACACCTTGAAGCAGGAAACTTGGGTGCTTCAGGGCTCTGTCGTGAGCGTCGTCCCCTTTGCTGTAGCCATTAAACCTATTACGAACTGTCTCCCACTGGACATCTCTTTCTCCCTTTCCGTCGACGATTTTGCTATCTGTTGCATTTCTCCACGGACCTGTCGCCTTAAGCGTCGTCTTTAGCGATGTCTTTACTCTTGGAGTACCGACTACAATTTGCGCTTTTCTACTGACAAAACAGTTTGTATGAATTTCTGGCGGCGCAATGGGTTTCTTCCACCGTCTTTTCATCTTGGGCCCATTGCTCTTACGTTCGCTGAAATTACGAAATTCCTGTGAGTCATTCGTGATAAAAATGGAAATGTCGTGTGGCTAGGGCCTCCCGTCGGGTAGACCGTTCGCCTGGTGCAGGTCTTTCGATTTGACGCCACTTCGGCGACCTGCGCGTCGATGGGGATGAAATGATGATGATTAGGACAACACAACACCCAGTCCCTAAGCGGAGAAAATTTCCGACCCAGCCGGGAATCGAACCCGGGCCCTTAGGATTGACAGTCTGTCACGCTGACCACTCAGCTACCGGGGCTGACTCATTCGTGATGGTAAACGTTCTTCGTCCTCCCACGTATCTGATCCGACCGCCCACTGCACCTGTCCCGCAGTGTCCTACATTTCCCAAGCGGTACATCCTAGGGAGCGTATGGGACCACCAACCTGCATTTTTATCGATACGTTGTCCGTTCGGAACTAGACTACAGGTGTTTCGTCTATCCATGTGCACGTACCTCCATCTTACACAGTCTAATTACAATCCACAATCGTGGGATCCGTTTGGCCTGCTACACTAGCCTGGTTGAGAGTCTCTCTGCAGAAGCTGCTAAACTACAGTTGTCCTACCGCCGTGACTTCTCTGCAGATACGCGTGCCGTTTGTGTGCAGTGCGTGGCCAACCATCTCCCGCCTCCTCCTCCGATGACTCCTTTGACTGCCAGTACGCAGCACGCCCCTCCTCTCTGCTACCTCCTGGAGTTCGCTTTCGGCTATTACTCCAGCAGCTCAACATCACGCCACTTGCCACTTTCCCGATTGGTGTGAACCCTTCACCACATTGCCTTCGTTCGGCAGCCCGTGTTCACCTTGGACTTAAGTCACTTCATAAGGAAACTATTCCAGAGTCGATTTATCGCTGTAAGTTTCTCAACACTTACATAGAACTTACAGATAGTACAGTTGTATACACTGATGGCTCTCGTATCGACCATGGTGCCGGGGGTGCCTTTGTCATTGGCACCGACGATTTTCGGAACGCTACTCACTGTTTACAGCAGCACTCTTCACCCTGTATCAGGCCACACAGTACATCAGGCGACACAGACTTTTCAGTTGTGTCATCTGCTCTGACTCCATGTACCCTTCAGAGCTTCTGCGTGCTGTCCACAGTCCACCCTTTAGTGCAACAGGTCGAAGAAAGCTTCCACTTGCTCCCTCTTGTGGGAACCACCATGACGTTTATGTGGATTCCTGGTACGTCGGTCTGACGGGAAATGAGGCCTCTCACGCTGCTGCCAAGCCTGCAGTCCCACTACCCCGCGCCGCTAGTCCTTCCATTGCTTCCGATGATCTCCGTGTTGCACCTTCATGGTAGCAAGTTCCGGGGAACAAAAAGTATCCCGACGGGCTTGGTCGACGTCCTCTCGGCCCTCTCGCCGCGAGGAGATCATTTTAGCCAGATTCCGTATCAAACACTGTCGTCTTAGCCATCGCCACTGGTTAAATGGTGACCCCCCATCACTCTGTTCTTGTTGTCATCAGCCTTTGTCAGTTCGCCACTTCCTGACCGAATGTCCCTTTTTTAACCACTTACGTTCTCATGTACGTATGCCGTCTGAATTACCGGCCGTTCAACCGAGCGACTCGCGAGCTGCCGCCTGCGTATTACTTTCTATCCGTTGCAGCAGTATGGCGAAGGACATTTAATCTTTAGTTCTGAACCTCCATTGTCTCTACTGCGTATTTTATGGACCTTTCTTCAAGAGCAAGTCCTTCTTCCTAACGCTCTTTCCTCCAATCGATTGGGCTTAACGTGTAGTCGTTTTTTACACCTTTCCCGTATTTATGTTCTAAGGTTCTGTCATGGTCGCGTATGACCTTAGTTGATTTTGCGCCCTGAAATAAATCAAAACAAACCTATGACCGTCCTTTCATTTAGCATTTGTGAAGCATTGCAGGGTTCACTAGGGAATTATATATGTAGTCATTTCTGTACGTCATTCTCGCATTCACAGTGCCAGATCTGCACATGGTGACCAAAACTGGAACTAATTTTTTTCAAACAACATTGAATAACTGTTAAATTCGTGTTTTTTTGATTTTATCCTTAAGCAACTTCTGATGTTACTGACTTTTTTTCTCTATTTGTCATTAAATACTGACACATCAATTGATGAACATGTGTAGCCACTTCTGTTCACCGCTGTTAGTCGAATCTGTTGAGTAAACTCTAAGTGGAATGTTACATTCACATTTGGCGAAGTGCAATTACGCCGCTTATTGCTAAACTACTGCCTTTGTTTTCTTTTGTGGTACCATATATATATATATATATATATATATATATATATATATATATATATATATATATATATATATATATATATATCAGCAGATAAATTACGAGTACTATCTATCAGGGCTGACATATTGACACGTTGGGTTGATTTCATGAAACCAGGTTTGTTGATGGTACTGAAGTGATAAGTGTGTACTGGGATATTTTAATGGTTTCTATTTGTGTTTACTTGGGAGAGGTAAATGTTCGTTTGCTTCCCTGCAAAAGGAACTTGTAGTCCTATTGAGTGGTCAGCTGTGAGCTGCTAGGCCACTAGTTCCCGTAGCGAAATCCTTCGTCAGGTTCGTGGCATTTAAGATGCTTTTGAATGTTATTAGGAGTGTGCTATTTCGATCTTGTGGAATCAGTACTAACTTAGTTAAACATTAAAAAAGCATTTCTGATCAATAATTTTGGGAACTCCTCACTGTATTTAATGTCGGGGTTTACGTTTACTGTGGATCAAATGTATATAATTGTACGGAATCTTAGTCTAAAACTTTCGACGATTATTGAGTGTAGCTATGTTTTTCCCTGTTGGTGGCTTTATTATGTGTAATGAAATTTATTAGTGGGTTTCTGTAGGCTGTTTTAATCGGCAGTTTAATTAGAATGGAATACTAAGAGTAACTTTGATTGCCAATTTCATCGTTGTACTTTGCAGTGATCGCAAGTCCCCATCCTTCAATACTCTCGCCTTCCCACCACCCTCCCCTCACGATTATGTTAACTGTAATTTTGACCGAGTGGAGTTTATAATCATTTTCGTATTTCTTAAGAATACTAAATACTTTGCAATCCACGGATCTGATAACTTTAATGGATTCATTTGCTTGCAGAAAGTGTATACTGGACTTCGTAAATGTTATCGCATGAGCAACATAAAGCCACAAATCTGAATTGTTTCAGATTTCTAATACTGATTGTCTACTGCTTGTCTTTAATATTAACGCCTTGCTGAATTATTACGCTGCGCTTTAGTGCGCACTTGCAGTGAAACTGATGCTATCTTGTTGTGGGACGTTGGTTAGGATTCAGCTCAATGTACTTTATGTTACTTCAGTCCCCAAGTTATCCCTCATTAGAACTTTTTTGCAAAATTTCTGCATTCTACAGGGGATGACATTCCCATGTTACAACAGACTGCATAGAACTACAAGGAAGCGTTACAACCAAACAGATTAACATCACTTGAGGACGAAAATCTTAGGCAATTATAACTGTCATAGACCAATAGATAAGAAGTGAAAGACCAGGAAGATAGAATCTATGGAAGAAGGGAAAAATCTGAATAACATCATAGGCTAGAAACTGCTCCAAGAAAGACTCTTGATAGTTAGGTCAAGGAGCAAGTGGCTAGTCATACAACAGTTCTCTCATATAATGAGGAGGGAGTAGAAGTACTGAAAGTCAAAAGAGAAAATAATGTTTGAGGGAACAGAAACGGCTCATGGAGTTTTTACTGTTGTAGCCCAACTGGCTACTTGCTGTAAGCAGAGCTTGGATAGCCCAGTAATCTGTTTGTGACTGAGCTCACAGTGTGTTGGGAGCACCTGCCGACCACAAGGCATATGTCAAACCAGGGTTGAGAGATAAATCTGAGATAAGATTATTTTCAGTAAATATACAACATGTACAGGTCACGTGTTTGTATGAAGCATTTGTATAGCGATTGGAATTCACGATATCCAGTATTTTATGACGCTATACGATAAGTTCGTTTATATGAATAAAAGCGTGTGGGTACTGAAGATTACAAAATGATTTGCCAAGATTGCTTGCTTTCAGAATAAAATAAAATATCTTAAAGTATACGGCTGTTAGTGAAGTTTATTGACACTGAAATGTTATTGGCCCTGTTGAAAGTGGATTATTAATAAATTATGAGCCGGCAGTCCAAAGTTTAGTGAGGAGAAGCGACTCCCCGACTACTGTGGTTTTGTGAATGCTGTCCCAACAAGGAGTAAAACTTCAAACACGAAATTTTATGCGTGCAAACAAACGTATATATGTTTCTGTTACCAGATAACCATCTCCGATGACCTCAATGTCAGTGGAAAGTTAAAACACTAGTGTTAGAATATATAGAACTTGCGCTGGGTAAAGTGCAGATCTCAGTGTGTGGTAGTGTGGAAGTACCATATTTTCTGGCGTTCAGGTATCTAGTGTAATACATCTAGTGTTCCTGCTATTGTGGCAGTTAAGTTTCTTTGAGTAACCTAGCAGCTTCCATGTGTTCTCTTTTGAGTATATTTTCACGCTTTATAGAATTTTTTGCATGAGTGAGGCATTAGTCACGTCTCAATAGCCTTCCCATATTGGATCTCGCACTATCAACAACATTAAACAACGTCAGGCCTGGTTAATATTAGGAAGGATTATCTTGTGGTATTCCTGGCGTTATTAGACTCATCTGTTGCACAATGTGACTATTGTTGTTATAGTGCTGCTTGAAATGAGGAATTTAGTATTCTTCAGGAGTACTATTGATAAGAGTGTACAACGATATTAATTATGAGGTCGAGTCAGATAGTGTGCAGTGCTCAAACAGATCACGATTTCATTAGAGATGTAGTTACCATATGTAACACACATATACATATATTTTCTTACATTTCGTTTATACACTAATGAGGTAATTTTTTGCATACATTGTGCAGTTTCTTCTTTGAGTGTCAGGCCAGATTTGATGAATGACTAGTTACATTATATGATTTTCATGAATATTTTGATATAGTGGTATTAGTGTTATATGAATAATGTATGCTATAATGAGATGATGCAGGGTAACAACTTTTGTTTGTTGTGGGGCTGAAACTGTGACACTTGTTTATGAGTGGATATTTTCTATTAGTGAGCAGCTCCAGTACGTGCTGTGAATGATATGTAAGAGGATTTAAGCAAGTTATGTTCAGCCTTTAACTGATGTCTTATTCAGTGATGTTGTCCTTGAATGAGTGACGTTCTTCTTTCATAGACTCCAATCCATATGCAAGACATGTGTACGCACGATCTGACATGTTGTGGATCTTATATTTTTCAAAAGTTTCAATTATAGCTGTGTGATTCCACAGTTGTCTGCATGAAGAGATGGTGCAGTCCTAGTAAGCTGGAAAGTGAGTTTTGATTTGCAGTGGTTGTGTCTTCGTCTGTGAGATTAGTATATGAAGTGAAAAATGCCTCGTTTGGTCGATACGCTCTGAGGATGAAAGTGAATGTAATGTGTAGTGAGGTTATCATCTTAGCGTCCAGCTGCTCATTCTGACAGTGTGCATGATGAGTGTAGAAAGCTCAAGGTCACTCCTGCCGATGCAGTGCACATTTCGGCACTCATTTTCTTTGCTGTTTCCTGCTCTTGTTCTGCCCTATGTTTAAGTGAATGTAACTGTAATACAATCATTGTCTTGTTGTGAGAGTTGTTTAAAAATGTTGGACATCTACGAGAAAATTTGTACGTCCACATGATACAAAAGTAGAATGGTTCATTCGATTGCATGAGACACATTGGGTTGTGTCAAGGGAAGTAATAACTGTGATTATGGTCTCGATATGGACAGCTTTTCACTGAAGCTTGACTATGTCTTACGATGGTTTCTGCAGGCTGTCGTGGTTCACACTGTGATGGTCCCATTTCTTTATGCAACAAAGCGAGTAGTAGTTATCTTTTGTCCGACATTAACACTAGTATAATTTTTGTAGTGGTAGCTTTTGCGAGCTGCAGTAACTCACAATTGATGTGCGATAGAAGACACCGACGAAACGCTGTTTACATTCGAATACGTCAGGTAGTGTTTGTGGCACTCTTGTGTTGCCGCGTCCTATTGTTGGCTCCTGTAGCTCTGTGTCGCGTTGTAACCTCTTTGTCAAACCTCCGCCTTCTTAGGAGGAACATAGCCTCTCTTGCAACATTCTGTACCTACTAAAAACATTCCAGTTGTTGATCCTGAAATTTTCTCTTTCACTCAAATGCAACGACTTTTTATGCCCCAAGAATTACAAATTCGTGCAATTCCCTTGCCTGAAAGTTAAACGTAGTGAAGAAAATGTTGTAGATTTGTCTCCTTCAGTTTCCACCGTTGGGAGGATATACTGCGCAACAGACTTGAATACATCCATCCTCGTACCCGCCCCCAGGGGTTCAGTATTCATTTGCTGAGAAGGGGCTTGGCGACCCCGGGGTCCTGAGCTGGGAACTGGTCAGCGCCGCCAGTCTCCTGTCACCGTAACCCCCGGAGGTGCTTCAGCGACCACCGTATGACGCGACGGTGGAATGTTGTGTGCTGCAGGGAATGGTAATCTTGGCTTGACCGCCTGGATTGCGAGGAAGGTCAACCTCTATAAAAAACCCTCAATCTTACGGTGTGCTGCGCGCCTATAAGATGCATGGCTGTTGGGGTGAAACAGTCGCAAGCGGGCAACCTCTGGGGCACCTGCCGCACCCCAGTTGTGTAAGGCTTACTCAGGCAGGTGGGGCTCTGTCTGGGCGGACTTTTAGTTCCCTAGCAGCTCGTGGGACGGCAATGAACCCTTCGACCTCTACGTTTCCCCCTACCGGTGGAGTGAGTGGGCCACTGGTACGAAAACACACCCCATCGAAAAAGCGACTTCGTGCTTCGAGTCTTCCAGCGCCTGGTGTTACTAGAGATTTATCAGACTGTTGTAACAGAGCACATGCTGATAACCAGAATGTATTTTTGATTGTCAAGCGGAAGGAGGGTAGCTTTGCGAGGGTTTCTCCCTTTTACGCCTACAAGGATCTTGAGGGAATTGCAGGAACACTGAAATCTGTGAAGTGACTGCGCAAAAATGGCACTCTGTTAGTTAAGACTTCTAGTTCCCGTCAAGTCGCTTCTCTTCGGAAAGCAACCTGTCTCGGAGAGTGAGCTATTGACACCGAGCTCCACTCCACTATGAACTATAGTAAGGGTGTTGTGACATGCAGGGACTTGGTGGATATCCCCAAAGACGAGTTGAAATCTGAGTGGGCCGACAAAGGAATTGTTGACGTGCAGCACATTATGAAACGAGTCGATGGGGACCTAGTCAAATCCGACTCGTTTATTCTCACGTTCAGTTGCCCGAGACTCCCATAGCATGTTAAAGTGGGTTTCTTACGTTTGCCATTACGGACATATTTCCCCAACCCAATGCGTTGTTTTAAATGTCAGCGCTTTGGGCATACTACGTTGCGGTGCAATGGGAATAGCCACTTGTGGTAAATGTGGTCAGCCTGCCCATGAAGGAGCCGATTGTTCCTCGCCTGTGAAGTGCGTGATTTGCTCTGGGAGTCACCCTGCGTCGTGCCGGGTCTGCCTCATCTATCTCGAGGAATGGAAGATACAGGAGATCAAAACATCTAAGCGCATCCCCTATGGTGAGGCCAAGAAGCTCTTTAAGGCCATGTAGCCTCCTGTGTTTTCAACATCTTTCGCTTTTACTCTGAAGCAACAGGTACAGTTGGCCACTGTTGCTACACAAACGGAGGTTGCCAGTGTGAGCACTAATACCCGCGTTTACCAGTGCACTTGTGCTGCTGCAGTTGGTTTGAAACCTGCAGCTCTCCCCGCAACTGTCTCTCCCCATACGGCGCCTTCTGCCCAGGCGAGTAAAGCTCCACCTGTTGACAAGGTTCTGCATTCTAAGCCCACCAAGACAAAGACGCCGAAGATGAAGGTTTTGCCACCTGAGGAGACTAGTCAGGGTCAGTCCGATGACGAGTCCATCGTACTGTCTGACATCTCCCTTGGGTTGTCATCAGGGCTGATGGTCATTGATGTCGACTGGGGGCGATATTGTCGCCCCGAGAATAAATCTCCGGCCAGTACGGGCTCCTCCAAAGCACAGAGGCAGGGTGAAAGTTCAGCCACCCTGATCACTGGCTCCCATATTACAGTGGAACCTGAATGGTTTCAGGACTCCTGTGGCACTGACAACTCCCTGTACGAGAGTGCCCCTTGTGCTTATGTCTTCAAGAGACACATTTTCGGGCCACTGATGCTCCTTCTTTACGGGGCTATACCGTATATCGAAAAGATGATCTGATGGGGGAAAGGGAAAGGGTGGTTTTGTGGTTTTTGTCCGTGACATGCACCACTCATCTGAGCTCCCACTCGTTACGGACTTGCAAGCAGTTGCAGTTGACCTTCTTGTGGAGCAGAGGCCCACAATCTGTTCCGTTTACTTACCGCCTCAGGATGCAATAGACTCTGAGGCTCTCACAGACCTTATTAGCCATCTCCCGCGCCCATTTCTTCTTCTGGGGGACTTCAATGCTCGTAATGTCTTATGGGGCTCTATGACTACTTTTCCCAGAGGTCGCGTTCTGGAAAGCCTCATGACGTCTGAAGAACTGTGCATCCTCAACTCTGGTCCTCCCACTCATTTCTGTACTGCTTCTGGGTCGTCGTCAGCTATTGACCTTCCCTTTTGCCCTCCAGCACTCGCAGATTCGGCTCTGTGGGGCGTTGCTGCTGACCTCCATTCTAGTGACCACTTCCCTCTTCGGATTCGCCTCCTGGATGAGGCTGTGGCATTACCAGTGCCGCCCAGGCAGCACCTCTGCAGAGCTGACTGGACACTTTTCAGCCAACTGGCTGTTTTGGTACACCGTGCCAGCGTCCACGAATGGGTAGACCATTTTACAGCCGTGATCTCCCATGCTGCTGAATTGTCAATCCCACGGTCATCCGGTAATCCCAAGAGGCGTCCTGTCCCTTGGTGGACCACTGAGTGCCGCTCAGCCATCCGAGCCTGCCGTGCATCTCTGCGCCGCTTCAAGTGCCGTCCCTCAACTGACAATCTTGCGGCCTTTTGGGTGGCAAGGACCAAGGCGCGGCAAGTGATTAAAGAGAGGAAACGACGCTCATGGCAATCGTTCTTGAACTCCATCTCCCGCTCCACTAGTTCTACGAAAGTATGGGAAGCCATCAGGAGGATTTCCGGGAAACGCAGCCAACTACCTTTCACGGCATTGCTGCATCAGGGATGTCTCCTCACGGCACCGAGAGGCATTGCCCACACACTGGCTATGCATTTTGCGGAATCTACCGCCACTATTAACTGTTATCCAGATTTCTGCCGCTACCGCACTGCCATCGATAGGGGTCACTTGGACTTCCGGTCTCCAAATTCTAAACCCTACAACTGTCCCTTCACAATGTGGGAACTGGATTCGGCGCTGTCTGTGGCTCATGATACTGCGCCCGGTCATGTTCAAATCCGGCACAGCATGCTGCAGCACTGGTTGCTGCCATCCAAGGAAGTTCTCCTGAATTGTTTTAATATGATATGGTTATCGGGTACGTTCCCTGACTCGTGGAGAGAGGCGATTTTGATTCCCCTCCTCAAACCGGGGAAGGACCGAAAGCATCCCAGTAGTTATCGAAGTATTGCTTTGACTGGAACGCATGGTCAACCGTCGCCTGGTTTGGCTGCTCGAGACCAGGCAGCTCCTTAGCCCCTCTCAGTGTGGCTTTCGGAGATGTCGTTCAACTATAGACAACTTGACCCTGCTTGAGGCGGCCATCCAGCAGGCTTTCCTACGTAACCAGCATTGTCTAGGTGTAGTCTTTGATATTAATAAGGCGTATGGCACTACCTGGCGCCGCCTTATCCTCAATCAACTCCATCAGTGGGGCTTTCGAGGCCGTCTCCCTATCTTCATACGGTCCTATCTTTCCCACCGCCTCTTTCGATATCGGGTTGGTAATGAGCTTTGTGATTTGTACGTGCAGGAGAATGGTGGTCCTCAGGAAAGCGTTTTAAGTGTCACCCTCTTTGCCGTCGCCATTAACAGTATCACGTCCACTATCCGGAGTCCTGCCCAATGCTCCTTGTTTTTGGACGATTTTGCTGTTTTCTGTTCTTCCTCCAGTCTTGTCACAGCTAGTCAGCAGTTGCAGCTTACGATAAAGCGATTAGAGGCATGGACTGCGAAGCCGGGTTTTACCTTTTCTGCAGACAAATGTGTGTGTGTTCATTTTAATCGTGTCGACGTCTTTTTATCTCCCCTGAATTGCGTCTGAGGCACACCATTCTTCGTTTTAGCGACACTGTGAGGTTCCTGGACCTCACTTTTGATTCCAAGTTGTCGTGGTTTTCTCACCTTAAAGACCTCAAGGTGCGGGCCCTGAAGGCACTGAATATTTTGAAGTGTCTGAGCCATCGGTCCTGGGGAGCAGATCGGGCGCGTCTGCTGCAGTTTTATAGGGCTTTCGTCCGATCGCGTCTTGACTATGGTTGCACCGTGTATGGGTCAGCGAGGCTTTCGTATCTGAAGATTCTTGACGCAGTACACCATGAGGGTATCCGGCTGGCCACTGGTGCCTTCCGTACCAGTCCCATCTCCAGCCTGTGTGCTGAGGCAGGGGAACCGCCGCTCGCCATCCGGCGGATACTCCTCATGGTGCATCAGGTGTGTCAATTCCTTGCCTGTCCTACCTCCCCTGCGTACCCTACCGTTGCCCGACCGCCTATGGAACGTCTCTTTTCCAGTCGTCCAAGGGCAACGAGACCATTTGGGATTCGTGCCAAGCATTTGTTGAGTCCCTTGGTGTGGAGCGTGTGGCCCCCCAACTCCAAGGTTTTACCCGCCTGCCTCCCTGGTTGCTTCAGAGGCCCAGCGTCCTTTTAGACTTGTCGGAGTACCGGCGGGGCTGCACTCCTGCGTTTGTTTTTACCTCCTTATTTTACGATATTTCACACCAGCATCCCGACCATCTACCAGTATTTACGGATGGCTCTAAACAGGGGGACTGTGTTAGTTGTGCTGTTGTTTTCCCTGATCTAGTCGTCAAGTTACGGCTTCCTGCGGCGTTTACCATCTTTGATGCCGAATTGTTTGCGATCTGGCGGGCATTGGAGCAGATGAGATGTGTTCCCAGTCTTAAGTTTCTCGTCTGTTCTGACTCCCTGAGTGCCCTTCAGACCATGCAACACTTGTACCCAGCGGAAACGGTCGTCCAGAACATCCATGATGCCCTACTCCACCTACAACGGAAGGGGAAGCAGGTTTCTTTCTGCTGGGTGCCAGGCCACGTGGGTATTAGGGGAAACGAACTGGCGGATGTGGCTGCCAAAGATGCATGTTCCCTCCCTCACGTAGTTGAATGTGCCGTCCGCCTCCATGCTGTTACCTCCCTCCTGCGTTTTCGAGTTATGCGTCGGTGGGAAGAGCAGTGGCTGGCAGTCGGTGAAAATTAGCTGCGTCTGGTCAAGGCCACCACGCGGCCATGTCGTACGTCCTACCAGTCATGTAGGCGGGATGAGATTCTCCTCACTCGCCTCCGCATCGGGTACAGTCCCTTATCGCATGGCTTTTTACTCCGGCGGGAGGACCCCGCAATCTGCAGTGCTTGTGGCGTCCAGATTACTGTCCGCCACATTTTACTTGACTGTCTTTTATTCTCTGACCAGAAGGCGGTGGTTTCTTTGCCACCGGATTTGCCTTCTATTTTGCAAGATGACGCAACGACTGTGGTTAAGGTCTTACGGTTTTGTGTCCTGTCCAATTTGTTGCCTCGAATTATAGGGAGAGGGTTTTAATGTGCTGCTGGGGGACTAGCTCACCCAGGTTTTAGGTAAGAGGTCCGCCAGTCACGATTACCTCCGTGTTTCCCTTCGGTTTCTGTTATCTTTTGCTTGTGTTTCCTTTCCTTTTTAGTGTGTTCCTTCTCGTCTTGTTTTGCCTCCGTATGTGAGGATTTGGACCTGCGTCAGGTCTGTGTCTTTTAGTCGTTCTCCTTGTTCGCTGTTCCTCTTAGTCCCTTCACTGCATGTGTTCCTGTTTTTATGCGTTTGGGCGCTGATGACCACGCTGTTTAGCGCCCGTAAACCTCAAACACACACACACACCGCAGATTCTCAGTTCCATTAAGTTTAAATTGCGTCTCCTCACTCCACACTACCATCGTCACAAATTTGTTGTCATCCATTACCATATGCTGATACCATTCGCAAAAATGCATTCGGTGATCAGGATCGACATAAATCGCGTTCAGTAATCGTGTAATGTAAACTTTCAACTTTGCAGCTTTCAGGATTCTTCGTACACTTGTACTGCTAACTCTCACTTCACGTGCACATTGCGTAGCAGACTTCCGAGTAGAATTTATAAAATTATTTCCAACACGTGTGCCGACGATGCAGGACTTGTAGCTGTACGCTGTCTTCCTGATCTTTCTTTATGAATTTCACAAATCGTTCCGTGCAATTCCAGCTTGTCAATGATGCATTTAATTGTTAGGCGGTTCCCTTTTCCAACTCCCGCCTGCACTGATGTTGCACTTCAACGGCATCATCAAATCTGAAAAATCACTTCACTATACATTTTCGTTGCTAGAATGTCAAGCGTGCTCCGGCCATCTTGTTTTCTCAGTTCCAAGATAAAAGTACTAACGCCTGTTGAGCCAAAGGTCCTACTACAACACACTCGTAACTCAAATTGAACGACATTATCGATATCTCGATAGAGCCTGAGAAAGATTGTATAGATTTTTCTGGCGGACTCTGTATTTTAAATAAATGTGAAACATAGTTGTCATGTCCATACACTGTCAAGGACACTGCAAAAATTCATCCCATATGTTTAACATATTTGGTACACATATTCGTTACGATCTGGGGAAAACATATTGTGAGATGAGAATAACAAGCCTCCAATACTTGTGGGAGTGATAACATGGACAGAAAAGGGGACAGGAGGATGTCGATATACAGTGAGGGAAAAGGAGGAGATCGAAACGAATAGTGAGAGGAGGTGACAGACAAAGAGTGGTGAAGGAGGAAATG
Organism: Schistocerca cancellata; assembly: GCF_023864275.1. NCBI lineage: Eukaryota > Metazoa > Arthropoda > Insecta > Orthoptera > Acrididae > Schistocerca > Schistocerca cancellata. The sequence goes on along the minus strand of NC_064626.1, from coordinate 193,638,990 downwards.
GACAGAGAGAAGGGAGAGGAGGAGATGGACAGCGAAAGGAATGAGGAAGAGAATGACTTTGACAGGGAGAGAAGAGAAGGGCGGAGAAAGGGGAGAAGAGGATGGACAGAGAGAGGGGGAGCCAGAAATGGATTGAAGAGGGGAAGAGGAGGAGACGGTCAAACAGAAGGGGGGAGGTAAGGATGGGAAAAAGAAATAAGAGAGAGGGGGAACGAGGAAGTGGAAGTAGAGGGGGGAGCAGGAGATTGACATAAGGGAAAGGAGTGCATAGATAGAGGGGGAGCACAGAGAAAGGATAAGCAGACGGAAGGAGAGCATGGATCAAATGGCTGTGAGCACTATGGGACTTCACATCTGAGGGCATCAGTCCCCTAGAACTCGAACAACTTAAACCTAACTAACCTAAGGACATCACACACATCCATGCCCGAGGCAGGAGTCGAACCTGCGATCGTAGTGGTCGCGCGGTTACAGACTGTAGCGCCTCGAACCGCTCGGCCACAGCTGCCGGCGAAAGGAGAGACTAGTGAGAAGGAGAAAGATGGAGAGAGTGGTGGGAGGAGACAGACAAAGTGAAGGGCACGAGGAGATGGACAGAGAGTTGTGAGTACACAACGTCCAACGAATAATGCGTCCAAGAAAGTGACAGGTAGACGAACATTGATCGTAAAAGGAAGGAGAGTGCTTCTGCGATTCCATATGCTTGTTTACAAGTCCCCTATATCCTTTCTCTCGAAACCGTTATGGAGGATAATTCCGATTACCTTAATAATAATAGCCCAAGTGACCCGTTGAGACAAGTGTGATCCTGTAAGCAGATTGTTTATTTGCACAGTTTGTATGAAAACGTATCGAACATGAACTGTATAGGATAAATCGTGAAAAATAATGCGCTTCATTAGAGAGGACCAGAGGTGGCGAATGTTTCACGGTACATGTTCTTGTCCAGATATTGTGTGGACCAAACGGCATCCTACACCTATTACACGTAATCAGAAACTGAATCTAAGTAAAGACACCATGATATGAACACGTTAGTGTCTGATGGCAAACTGTAACTAGAATTGTGGAATTTGGTTTTTCGACTCACGACAGCAGTAATCTCCTTCGAGGGTGAATTCTTTAATGAACGAATGGGACATAGGGTGAATTACTTTCTGTCTCAGGTTAAACCAGACCTCATTGACGACCCTGAAATCTGCTGAAGGCGTTGCTTGCAGTAGTAGTTATTTTATCACTGTTTGAGCTGAGCTTAACGATAGAAATGTGATTCAAGAATGGAGACAGACAGGAAATGTTTTAGACCATATGCTCTTTCCTAGCCACACGTATCACATAGTGTGTTGGAAATCTCGACCCACGACGTCTGAAGATAGCGAACCAGCACAATAAAAAGATTGTCGGCTTATTTCCCTAATGAAAGCATTAGGTATGTCTCAGACAAGAATTCTGAGTTACCAGTTTCAACATCAAAAGCATAAACCGTGCAAAAGAGTCACTATTTCGGAATTGTCATGCTCTACTCAATGGCAATAGACAGGATATTTCGTCACAAACAGAACACTGACTCTGTCAGTCAATACGTATCCCCAAATAATCTCTGTGCTATAACCATAATATTATGAGCAATGCGTCAGCATAAGGGCTGTTAAGGAGCCGTAGCACGATTGACAGTTAAGATTACTCCCTTAAAGAATACCATATCTGCATGGTAGAACACTGATTATTGGAAACCCTGTGGAAATCGAAAGTATTACGGATTGATGGCCCCTGGGTCCGATCTAATGGTTAATTGTTCTTCTGGTTTGCATTAGAACGCTCCTTGAATTTATTAGTAGGGAAAATTTGATTGAAAGCAGTGGCGGTTACGAGTACTTCCTTGTTTTTCCATTTGATAACACTGCTACATTATTCGATGGAGAAATACTGCTTTCGTTGCATCAAAGTGGAGGTTCTGGAACTATAAACATACAAGAACAATTACCAATGAAACATAGGTGTTACCAAAAAACTGGAAACCATTTAGGCCATTGAAAGATATTCTGTAACCGTAGATCAAATATGTTTACTTAGGAAGGTACCTATACGAAACAATTGCCCTATAATAAAACAATAATTAAAAAGATTAACGATGTACACAGGGAGTAATATTATGGGTGCGAACCATTAAAGAAAAAAAGGTATAGTAACTTTAGAGCAACTATACAATTTCAGAAACCATGTATTACACCGTGCGATGAATCTGAATTATTATATGTGGCTAAATTTATTCTATCTAATAATTTATGAGGACACCTAATTTATATGATATTAACAAGGTATTACATTAATTAATTTAATTTTCAGATGATTTAGGGTAGTATTATTAGCATAACTTTATATTTTCATTTCCAAGTTTCATTTTTATATTTGCATTCAAAATTTACTATGTACTTAGTGTTCAAATCTATGCATACACATGTACTGCTGTAATTAGTAAACAAAACATCATCATAAACGTTATACAAACCCTGGGCCAAAGTTAATCAATTATGGTTATGGAACATGAGTCTCTTGGCTGGTCTCATTCTCTTCATGGGCTAATCTTCTTATATATCTTTTTTTTTTAGCAAACTCTGCTTAATATCTTCTACAGTTAGCACCTACACGGAAGTTTTGGTTTCAAGTGGCCTTTAACTAGTCTAGGATATCCTAGCAGCAGTCCCATTAACCATCGTCCAATCCTGTTGAGCATGTTCCATTAAAGGCTTACCTCACCTTTTCACTCTTGTACCTCTCATTTCTCTACTTTATTTGATTTCTTAATTTATAACTACTCCCTGTAACACCATGTAACACATTCTTCAGACTTTACACTTACGAACTGCCTATGTGATATAAAATCCATTCAAATGTGGTAAGTCGAATCTCTAGAGTATTCCTATGTGTTAGATATATGCAATTACTACATGGGTCAGTAATAGCAAAAACTAAACACCCACAGTTAATGGAGTACGGACGCTTCAGAGAGAGAAAGGAGCCAGAATATCTGTCCATCTTCGAGATCTTTCCCTGTCAACCGACTCAAGGATCTGCCCCTCGCATCAAGAAAGAAGAGAATAGTAAGGACGATACTCGGAAAGACGGCCGTGCAGAGGTGAGCAAACATCAGTACTACCGGGTATACATCGCAGAATCACTCTCCCAGACAGCTCTCTCATTTTTACACGTGGGACTAGGTACTGAATTCACTTTGTTATAATCCATTAATACAAAATAGCAGCGGTTATAATATCCTAAAATAAAAGTGACATACAACGGAATGATACTGCTTTGGAAAGTAAACTGCCGTTGTAAAATTACAAGGATGCGGAATATACCACTCGTTTGAAACACAAGCTAAAAATGCATGTTAACGGTCGATTCAGTCTTACATGGTTTCCCATGTGCATTCGACATGCTACCTCAAGTGTCCAGTACAGGATGTACGACCATACGGAGTGTTAGCTTCAATACCTGTTCATGAAACTAAGTGCTGCTATGAACTGCAGTGGGCATATGCTGTCGGTAATAAGAGGCACAAATCCGACTTCAACTTCTATTCAGTAGTTGCAGGAGAAACAGACACGATACCAATACGACGTAATATGGTTTACGGTTCCAGTACTTGTGGCCCCAATCAATGCGACATGCAGAATAAGGTTTTGAAACATTAAGAATAGTTAATAAGAATATAAATAACCAGACCAAACCACACGAAGATATAACAGAGAATTGTACAGTGTGAGAGGCTCTTAAATACGGCCGGCCGCGGTGGTCTAGCGGTTCTAGGCTCTAAGTCCGGAACCGCGCGACTGCTACGGTCGCAGGTTCGAATCCTGCCTTGGGCATGGATGTGTGTGATGTCCTTAGGTTAGTTAGGTTTAAGTAGTTCTAAGTTCTAGGGGACTGACGACCACAGATGTTAAGTCCCATAGTGCTCAGAGCCATTTGAACCATTTGAATCTTAAATACAAGGTAACGATGTTGTCGTAATCTCTTTGTGTAGTCTTCCAGAATGTGAATTCGGGGTAGACTAGGCGGTCTCATAGAGCTTTACATGTATATTCACGTGACGATCAGAGGATCAAGTGAGAGAAATTAAGGTGGTAACAGAGAGTATTATAAAAATAAATGTAGGTTCTCGCTAGCAAATTTTCTTGTTTACAATTGCCTGCGTATTTTACTATGTTCTTGCTGTACGTATACTTCTGCTCTACTGTCGCTATTAGTGAACAAAGATGCATTACAAACGTTATACACAAAACGGATCACAGACAATGTCTATGTTTTTCGAGTCATATATCTATTGACATGTTTCAGCTTTCTTCACATGTTGTGCATTACACAGTGCGCGGACAAAAATCGGGTGTTTATGCACTTTGCACACCTTCACATTCTTCCTCTTTCACGTGCGGGGTTCATTGTTCCTAGATGCCTTATCATTATTAATGTCAACCAACCTTTATTTTGTTAAGTGTGCCCCATTAAAACATTCTGTACCCTTTTCATTAGCGTGACTCTGACTTCCCTATCTCTATTTGATATATTATTTTTTGACAAACGCCTATAACATCACATTTCACATTCGTTATTACACACAATTATGGTCTGCTAACTTAATATACCATCTGTTTAACAAAGCTAAGTCTGTTGTCTAAAGTTTCCTTCTATTAGACATATGGTATCCTAGCTGAATAAGCGATAGTAAAACCAAACCATCTACACGGCCATGCTGTTGGGCGCGTCAAGAAGAGAAAGGCAGCCGAAGAAATACCACCGTCTGATGACCGCGAGCGCAAACACACTGAACAGCTTCGCCATCGCCGCAAGAGACGTGAGGATAAACTGGTCGCCTCGCCACCGGAGGGCCCTGCTGGGGTAAGTCAGCGTCATTACTGCCTTGGAGGGCAGGCAGGGAGAGGCGGACAGACAAGTTGAGAGCTGAGAAACAACAGGTACTTCTTAAACTGCACTCATTGCAGAATCAGCCACTCCGCCAGATCATGTCTATCGAGAATTTCTGATGCTCCAGACATGCCTCCTCGACTGTAAATTCCGGAAGGATAGTTTAAGGGATTCACTTTATTACAGTCAAATGATAGATTGGTTACAAGATAATGATGTAAATCTTGGGTCTTACGGATAGCTATTATTGTGGGACAGTAAGGTCCGGTGTAAAATATCCCCGGGTTACGATTACTATAACACTTGTGTGAGACACAGCAGCTTCAAACAGCTTCATGTGCACAAATTATAGATCTGCAGCTGTGCAAGTCACAACCGGCCAATGACTACTGCCAGACGGAGACACATCCGTCCATCAGTATCGCAGATTTGAGGTAATGGTGTAAGACTAGCGAACGGCGTCCAGTGTCGACGAATTCATTATAGATGTAGTTCGGAATGTGGAACGACGGAGAATGAAACCGTTTGACTCATTTTAAACGCAGGTATGCCGATAACCGTTTTATGTGATTTATCTAAACACGGAGAACCGGAATCCGATTGGCCGACGTGAATTTAACTGAGCACAAATACTGGCGCTAGGACCTGTCACATCAAAGAGAAAACTGCCATGTTCGTAAAGATATAGGTATAAGTGATATTAGCCCAGACTGTTAAAGGAACTGAACACTTCAGTAGGATACCCTCGTACGAAACCACAAGCTGAATACCAGTACAATCAGTGGCACTTTTGAGACAGTAGGGAACCAATAAAGCACTCAGAATCAATTACAACAGTTCGGCGATTTATGCCTGCAAGAAAGTGACGACTCATCTAACGTACATGGTAGAAGCGAAGTGACTACCTTAACATAGCAGAAAACTTGGTAACAATAAGTCGAAGTCAATCTGACTTCGAATACTTTCCAACTGTATTAATGAAATCCTCTGTGACTGACACAAATGGTATACGGAGAACAGCTTAAAATTCTGAAAACAGACCTGACACATGAAGAGCATCAGTGCAGTCTTTTCTGGTTTATTAAAATTCCATCAACAATTGTTCACGTGATGAGATAAGCGTGAGTTTTCAACTACTTACCTTAGCCAGACCATTTGTGTGAAATAGTAGTAATAACAGCACACACGACGTCAATGGCACAACTCGCAAATATGTGTTACTGCCTCTCACTGGAGGGAATCAGAGATGGCCCAGGAGCCTTGGTGCAGGTTCTGATAGGATTACTCCGAAGACGAAACCAGATGTCATCCCATCTGTATGTCGACTTCGTCTGCGATCAGCTTAACAACTGAAGTTTTAGCACGTAAAGATAGTAATTAAGGGGCTCCGGAAAGGCTCAAAATCTTGAAAAGTTCAATTTTTACTTTTTTGCATTTTCTGAATCTGCAGACTATTACCTTTTAATAGATATATAATTTATTCAATTCCGAAGACTACAACTATTTTTAAATTTTTTTTTTTTGAAATGTGTTCTACATGGGCGTGACCCACTGTGGCGCTGTTAAACTGCTGTCAAATGGTCTTATTACGAGTATTAACGTCCGTGTTCATCAGGTACATTTTAGTGATGTGAGATAAAGTATGTGTTGTGGCTAACCTGTGATGGTTCAATATATATCGCTGGTGTGATTGTCGATTGTTTCATGTTTATTTACTCTGTCGTTATCTCGAAAATATTCGTAATTAATTCTGTTTCTTGAGTAAAAGTAAAGTTGCTGTTGCGACTTTCAATGATGGCAACATTGTAAGGTGCAAGGTATTTAGAAATATGGGAATGAAGATAGGTTCTAACATGGTACGAGCGATGCTTGCTTTAGACAAGGAACGCCTTCGGGCTGCAGACAGGGCTATAAAGAGTCTAGAAATACAAGCAAGAGTAAACAGGAGGAGGAACAAGAGGAAGCTGGAGGAGGAGTTTGCAGAGGATGAAGATAATCCATCCAATAGACCTGGAATGCACTAAAAAGTTAATCCAATCTTTGTCGCTCGATTCCCAAAACTTTTATTTTCTCATACTAATTACATGTTTTCTAAGGATCTTCCAAACATATTTGTTTCAAACTTTCAGTAAATGTTACACAGTAGCTTCTGCATAATTTAACACAGCCTTTTTCCAAAAAACTATATATTTTTGAATATATAAATAAAAAATTGCAAAAAATGTTGTGAATTTTCATTACAATTGAAAAAAATCATCTTTAATAACTGAACTAAAATTTTGTAAAATCCCTGTGTTAAGTTGTGGCCCATATTCCAATAAATAATCTGTAAAATGTTCAACTTCCTACCTCAAATACTTTGTGAGGAAAGATGTAATTTATAAGCGTTATTTTAACATTGCAAGTATAGGGCGTTCCGGAGCCCCTTAAGAGCAAGGACAGTGTACACAGATATAAAGGGCTCTAATATGACAGGTGTAAACTGATAAAATTGTGCGACGTTAATAGTCTTACAGCAGATATAGGGGCTCTGATACTATACAGGAACAGCGCGAAAATCTGCTACGTGTCACTAAATACTTTCAGTATAACGAGTAATGTTTTATCAGGGCAACTGACATATAGAAAATTAATAACTCCATGTGATTCACTTTTAATTGAAAGTAACACTTTTCTTTGGCACAAGATTCTGCATAATAATGTAAAAATAAATTGCGTTTTCGTTAGGTAGCTCCCTTTGTGAGGTTACGACGAAGCCATCGACATACCTCTGTGGAAGTCGGAATCATCTGTACCGGGTGACCTAACCGATTAACAAATTGCTTCCTATAGGATCACAGGCGTTGAGTTAAAGGCATTGGGCAAAGCCAAAATTAATAAATTGAGTTTATTTAACAAATTTTGGTCCCAGCGGCGTTATAAGAATATAAATAGGTGGTTTATTATACTACTGAATGAAACAGTGGTCACAATAGGGCTGTATATATTACACTTCGCTACAGACGTCATGTTAAACATAAGCGCACACGAACAGAAAACTACTATGTTCATTAAGTACACTACTGGCCATTAAAATTGCTACACCACGAAGATGACGTGCTACGGACGCGAAATTTAACCGACAGGAAAACGATGCTGTGATATGCAAATGATTAGCGTTTCAGAGCATTCACACAAGGTTGGCGCCCGTGGCGACACCTACAACGTGCTGACATGTGGAAAGTTTCCAACCGATTTCTCATACACAAACAGCAGTTGACCGGCGTTGCCAGGTGAAACGTTGTTGTGATGCCTCGTGTAAGGAGGAAAAATGCGTACCATCACGTTTCCGACTTTGATAAACATCGGATTGTAGTCTATCGCGATTGCGGTTTATAGTATCGCGACATTGCTGCTCGCATTGGTCGAGATCCAATGACTGTTAGCAGAATATGGAATCGGTGGGCTCAGGAGAGTAATACGGAACGCCGTGCTGGATCCCAACGGCCTCGTATCACTAGCAGTCGAGATGACAGGCATCCTATCCGCATGGCTGTAACGGATCGTGCAGCCACGTCTCGATCCCCGAGTCAAGAGATGGGGACGTTCGCAAGACAACAACCATCTGCACGAACAGTTCGACGACGTTTGCAGCAGCATGGACTATCAGCTCGGAGACCATGGCTGCGGTTACCCTTGACGCTCCCTCAGAGACAGGAGCGCCTGCGATGGTGTACTCAACGAAGAACTAGGGTGCACGAATGGTAAAACGTCATTTTTTAGGATGAATCCAGGTTCTGTTTACAGCATCATGATGGTCGCATCCATGTGTGGCGACAGCGCGGTGAACGCACATTCGAAGCGTGTATTCGACATCGCCATACTGGCGTATCACCCGGCGTGATGGTATGGGGTGCCATTGGTTACACGTCTCGGTGACCTCTTGTTGGCATTGACGGCACTTTGAACAGTGGACGTTACATTTCAGATGTGTTACGACCCGTGGCTCTACCCTTCATTCGATCCCTGCGATACCCTACATTTCAGCAGGATAATGCACGACCGCATGTTGTAGGTCCTGTACGGGCCTTTCTGGATACAGAAAATGTTCGACTGCTGCCCTGGTCAGCACAATCTCCAGATCTCTCAACAATTGAAAACGTCTGGTCAATGGTGGCCGAACAACTGATTCGTCACAATACGCCAGTCACTAGTTTTGATGAACTGTGGTATCGTGTTGAAGCTGCATGGTCATCTGTACCTGTACACGCCATCCAAGCTCTGTTCCACTTAATGCCCAGGCGTATCAAGGCCGTTATTACGGCCAGAGGCGGTTATTCTAGATACTTATTTCTCAAGATCTATGCACGTAAAATGCGTGAAAATGTAATCACTTGTCAGTTCTAGTATAATATATTTGTCCAGTGAATACCCGTTTATCACCTGCATTTCTTCTTGGTGTAGCAATTTTAATGGCCAGTGGTGTATTAACTTACTTTATACTGTAACTAAAATACCCATACCTTGGCAAAGATTGGTGAATCAGTTTGGGAAAACAACCACGTTCGCAATAGTTCCACAGTGCTTCCCGGATATTAATCATATATGAAAGAAGTACAGAAATATTCGTGCCTGCACCCATTGTCTTGACTGAGTACATGTTGTGTTCGAGATTACCAGTAAACTCATCTGAACGGTGGAAGTCGTAATGTCAGTCGGAAATCGTTACATACACCCTGCAGCTTAGTTAGCGAACGCCGCTGTCGCTCACCATATTTATCGTTACCCGTGGCCGCGGGCGGCTGCCGTAATGGCTGCAGCACTCTCAGTCATCTGACCTGTACTGAAGACTGCTCTCCCTGAGAGCCGAAACTCTATGTGCCTTTCTCAACTGATGTGTCCGCTGGTGAGTCAATGATGGAAGTTTGTTCTACAGAGCGCTACCAACAAGTATCAGAAATTTTATTTACTTTGCGTAGTGTGCGTTCAGCCAATCAGGCGTTCTCCACGTAGACACATGTGAGTTCTGTTCTTCCACTCCAGAATTTATTTGCATTATCCTGTGTCAGTGCTCGCACGTTTCTTAGCAGAGTCAACAAAATTTCAGTTACCTTCGCAGCAGCATGTCATCTCAGGGAGCCGTACTGTTAAGCACATAAGATCCAGGTGGTCTTCCGTCCCACTCCAGCCTTACCTTTTCACCGTTGTGGACCTAGCAGTTCCCATAACATGGGAACACAACTTGTAGCTGCTAACTCACGATATGCCCCCTCTGCGCCAGCGGACACCCCAAGTTAAAACCTACACATCAGCCTTCCATGGTTTAGGATGGAGACACGGACAGTGCCTCTGCCGTGGAGCTCACGCCACGTGCTCTGTACTGTGACCTGACACCGACACACGCTCCCTTCTTGTGGCGGTCTGCCTTCAACACACAGTCTGTAGGATTCCCCGCTACTCATTTAAACAATCGCCCAGATTCAGGAAATCTAGTGTCAGGTACGGTAATCGCTGAGGTCAGTTTCAACAAAAATTCTTATTTCTTGCTGGGAGTTGATTTAGATTCGTCGGGTTATTAAAGTTAACGGAGTCTGACTATGGCACCAGACAGGGTTTACGAAAACGTTTGCACAACACGCTGGTTTGAGATACATGCTTACTTTACTGTGTATTTGGCATTCATAAGTTTGTGCTGCACTGTGATAAGTAGTAAAGAAAAAACCATCTCTAACGTTACCTACAAAACAGGCCACGAAAAATGTCTCATGTGGTTACATCTATCAGTTAAGAGGCTGGTTTCATTTGCCCCAAGGAACGAGATATATTACTGGTCGACGCGCCGCAGCAGGGCCCCACTGAGGTAAGTCGACATTGTTACTAACATTAAGAGTAAGTGTGTGGGAGCGATGAGGAAACAGCTGCGTCTCTGATTGTACACACTGCAGAATTAGCCACTTAGACAGGTGATATCAGTCGAGATAATCTCATGGTTTGCACACATCTCCATGACTGTAAAATGCAGTTGTCCCTCAGTATTAACAGACTGATTCACGATGTAAGAATCCAATAATATAGCAACCGTTGGTTCGAAGACCCAAATGTAAATATAAAGTACTACTCATGGAATGTAAGGTTCCGTTGTAAAACTGTCACGGGTTCGGCAAATATTACTCGTGTTACGGACGCTAGACTACAACGATTGTGAGTCCGCAAACTGTAGAACTCCGTCATGATGGGTCACAACGGCCCGAAGGCTGCTACCAGTCGGAGACACATCCGTTTAGCAGTACTGCACGTACCAGGCAATGCTGTAAGGTCAGCAGCTGAACTTCAGTTCGTAATCGAGTTAGTGCAAATTATGGAATTTTCTGTGGAAAATCATTTATGATTGGCTTGTCTCTTACAGAGATGTAAGACTTCGGAAAATATCCTACTGAATCATAGCTGAAAAATTATACGGTTGCTAGTGAGGGTACGAACGTCTGGCTACAGTGCGATTGCTGCCGTTGTCATTTGCTATCAAGGATAGCGTAAGTTCTTTAAATTCTGCTGTGTAATGCAAATCTCGACCACAGTAGCATACACTCGTCTGGTCAGTCACACCTTCAACAGTCACATTAGCGCCAAGAAATATCACAATAAAATGCAAAACTTCCTATGTACTTATATACAAATAAGTACAAGTAGGCAATCCTCTTAGTGGAGAAGAGCACTTCTGCGTGCTACGCCAAGAGTCAGTGGATGTGAAACGAGCAGCTGGGAATAACTGACGCCAGGAATACCACCAAAGAACACGTGAAACGGTAGAGGACGGATAATGCAGTCACAACAGTTACAACACTTGTTGCCTTCAAGATGGTTATTATATCCCATCTAACTCGCATGTTTGAAATGGTATAATTACTACATCTAGTACGTTCGCTTGATAACGGTACTTTGGTATGATCTCTTGGAACAATTGAGTAGGATATATTCGACCTCATAAACATTCCATCTGTGTAAATAAATGATCGTCTCACCTAAAGAACATCGTCATGTCTCTTCCAACACTGCTCACACGATGAGAGCACAGTTCGATGCAATTTCGTGGGGTTTGCTCTGTTACGACACTTCTTCAAACACTGAAACAAACGTGATCTTATAAAAGGATTGTCAGTCCATACTATCAATTTAACTTGATAAGAAGTGCAGTGGCCCAGATTATGAGATAGTATTATTGTCTCTCATTGAGGCGAATAATAGGTTTCCCACGAGTATCCATGCAGGTTCTGCTAGAGATACTATGCCCACATTAGTTTTCAGCACCATAATACTTGGGTTTTGGAGCCAAAAAGATAATTAACAGGGTATTACCACATCCTTAATGGATGTTGGTCTATAAAATGGCATTACTTTGTTTTCTACAGATATAGGTTGCTTTAGAATTAAGCTGATTGAGTTACAGCTGGAACAATAGTGAGGATTATACTCTGTTCCAGACTGAGCAACAAGTTTGACGTTAAGTGTACAAATTACGATTTGATGTATTAAAAAAAATTACTTTGACACAGCTGTCGCGGATTGACAAAAACTTTACTCATAGAATGAGGTTAACAGAGCAGCGTGTGCGAGATACATAATGTGATCAGAAGAACCCCAACATCTGGCTGAAAATGATGGCGCCCTCCATCGGTAATGCTGCAATTCAATGTGGTGGCTTGATGACAGCTTCCACTCTCGCAGGCATATGTTCAATCACGTGCTGGCAGGTTTCTTGGGGAATGGCAGCCTAGTCTTAACGGAGTGTTGCACTGAGGAGAGGTATCGATGTTATTGGGTGAGGGCTGACACGAAGTCGGCGTTGCAAAACATCGCAAAGGTGTTCTATGGTATTCAGATCAGGACTCTGTGCAGGCTAGTCCATTACAGGGAGGTTATTGTCGTGTAACCACACCGCGATAGACTGTGCATTATGAACAGGTGCTTGATCGTGTTGAAAGATGCAATCGCCATCTTCGAATTGCTCTTCAACAGTGGGAAGCAAGAATGTGCTTAAAACATCAATGTAGGCCTGTGCTGTGATAATGCCACGCAAAACAACAAGGAGTGCGAGCCGTCTCCATGAGAAAACCGACCACACCCTAACACCTCCGGTTCCGAATTTTACGCTGGCAGATGACGTTCACCGGGCATTCGCAATACCCACACCCTACCATCGAATGGCCACATTGTCTACCGAGATTCGTCACTCCACACAACGTTTTCCCATTGTTAAATCGTCCATTGTTTATTATCCTTACACCAAGCGAGGTGTCGTTTCGCATTTACCGGCGTGACGTGTGGCTTATGAGCAGCCGCTCGACAGTGAAATCCGTGTTTTCTCACCTCCCGCCTGTCATAGTAATGGCAGTGGATCCTGATGCAGTTTGGAATTTCTGTGTGATGGTGTGGATAGTGTCAGCCTATTACACATCACGACCCTGTTCAACTGTCGGCGGTCTCTGTCAAAGAGACGAGGCCAGCCTGTACCCTTTTGTGCTGTGCGTGTCCCTTCACGTTTTCACTTCCCTGTCGCACCGGAAACAGTGGACCTAGAAATGTTTAGGGGTGTGGGAATGTCTCGTACAGACGTATGACACAAGTGATATCCAATCACCTGACCATGTTCAAAATCCGCGTGTTCTGCTTAGCGCCCCATTCTGCTCTCTCACGATGTCTAATGACTACTGAGGTCGCTGACATGGAGTGCCTGGCAGTAGGTGGCAGCACAATGCACCTAATATGGAAAACGTATGTATTTGGGGGTGTCCGGATGCTTCTGATCACACAGAGTAGGTACATTTCTCTCTGTAGCACAGGCTAATTACTCAAATATGTAACCATTCCCGAATATTTAAAGCGTCTTGCCATTAATTGTTCCACTTTCAAAACTTATCATGATCTTTTTCTTCTTCTTTGGTCTTTAACTATTAGTTTGGCTATCAGCAGCTTGCCAAGCATTTCTGTCTCCGGCCTTTTCCTTGAGTGCAGTATAGGTGGTGGAACTTGTATCGTCCATGACACGGTTGATGTGTACTAGACTAGGTTTGTCTCTTGTGTTCTTCCTTTCTGCTCTCCTTACAGCAACACCTTTAATGACACCATAATCTCAGCATATGGGTGACACATGTGGCGTTGAATAAGCTTTAGGAGAAATAGCTGCACGTTATCTACCCTGCAGTGCTTCAGTTCGCTTAATACGTTCTTTTCACAGAAAATCTTGAGACTGCTGCGATAGAACCACATCTCGAAGGCTATCAGCTTTTTTTCCCGCCTCCTCGATTGTCCGTACTTCACATCTATACAGCGGCTTAGCTTTCAAATGCGAGTCTATTAAATGGTTACGTAGAAGCAAGCTTCTGACGCGGATATTATGCTATTCTCATGTCAGCAGGATGTAAAGACTCTGTTGGGCATCGTAGCCTCAATGTGGAGCCATTTTGAAATTTTGACTGATTTAGCAAGTTTCTTACTTCGAGAAAAACAACTGTGAAGTGTGGAATTACCGGAAAGTTCGATTATTACCGTCATTATTACTATCATTTTCTTCATACCGCTGATGGAACACATTTGCTTGAAGATCATTTAATGCCTTTTTGTGATTATAGAAGCAGTTGCCTAAGAACAGGTTCTTTCCCTGTCTACGGAATCCTTTTTATGTTAATATCAAACACAGCAATTACTCGTAGATTGCATTAAAACTAAAGTAATAGATGAGGACGTTACTTGATAACAAAACGCGCTGCTTTTCTTCATTTACTTGTGCCTAGAAATGGCTGTCGAATACTGCCAAACCAAAAGCGAAGGGATCTTACTGCCTTCCGATATGCGTCGCTGTCAGTTCTTCCATATGATTTGGTCGACGTGACCTGTTTCAAGTTGTGTATGACAGAGAATGTTTTAGATAGTCAATTGTTTTCCTTTGCAATAAACAGGAAGATTTACATTCTTAGCTATGCAAGTTCAAACTTTTCGCAATATTAGTTCAAATTGAATATTTGCTTCTATAATGCAGGAAAGTATTCCACAGTTGCAAAACCCGCATCCGACTCATTGACCTTACACTTAGTCGCTGACCATAAATTCTAGCTCAGAGTGACGCCAGTTTAAGGAACCTAATGTAGCGACGACTGTCTGCCATTGCTATTTCTCACCGGAAAATAGGCAGTTCACTCCTTGGGCTCCATAAGTACACTGTAACAGTATTCGTTTTACCTGATTTTGTAATCATTTAAATAAAACATGACCTTCCAGTGGGAGACGTTTCGTTCCCCTTTTCCTTCTGTGAAATTTGTCAGTAAGCTTTTTGCCTTCCAAACAGCGAAATGCGGCAAAGTACGGCCGGTAAACGATTCACAAACCACGATTTCTTTAAACATTGTGGTAGCTGAAGGAATTTAGTTTCTTCTTAAATCGCCTTATGCAGCAACGTTCACAGATATCTCAAATAGGAAAAGCCCTTTATCCAGGTACGAAGGTTGTAAAACAAACTTCCCACAGTTTGTGTCAGGTTGATCTTTTCGTCTGATAGCACTGCGTAAGTATTTTGTCCAAGAGGTATCACAAGTAGTGTTCCTATAACTGTGGGAATCATTGGTTGAAAACGATTTTAACACGAATGCTGAATATTCAGAATGATAATCAACCTAAGTTTGAATATTCAAAATGATAATCAACCTAAGTCTGAGTTCATCCACAAACTGAAGCGTATTTATAGTATTGAAGCTAGACTGTGTATCCTTGTCTTCCTTGAGTGGGCATTGGAAGGCGTTTACACACACGTATACAATACTATGAATACTTCGAACGCTACAATTAATATTGCTCTCATAAAGTGATTTTTTGTAAATTCTTCTAGGTCTTGAGCGTGCAATATGTGTTGTCTTAGACAAAAACATTGACCGCCGAGTCGTTTATGTAAGGTGGACAATACTGTCGTGCTCCACTCAGAATTCTATGTACGGCAATATACTCGATCTGGCAACATTGTAGACTGAGGCACTTCCCGGAGGAATTCTTGACAGCAGTCTGAGTACATCACCCTTGACTATGACCGTATTCTTGAGGTAAAACGCGGGACTAGCTAATACGATGTCTGGCAACCGAAAGCACACGTCGACAAAGTTTTTATCGCATCTTTCCTCTCGGTGCTGAAGCTATGAGTGTAATTCAAGCGAATGTACAATATATTTCGCTTCCTGTCACATCGGTAATTACAGTTATGTTCAACAATATTTTAGCGAGAGATTTCTTGGCTGACCATCTGCCTCTGTACACTGCATGTGTCTGAGTTCTCTGGGACCCGTTTGCTGCCTACCGGCGGGGGCTGAGGCACTGCGCTGTCTCGCCTTCTCCGACAACGTCTGCTCCACTCCTCACTCTCGACGATGTAACATGCACTAATGTTGTTGAGTGGTGACCCATGAAATCTGTCTACGATTTGTGTTTCACACTCGATAGCAGTGGAAGCACAAAACCGTTTTTATTTGATGAGTATTTTATTACACTAGTATGCAATACATCAATGTGGCACAGTATTAATTTCATTGTTCCTGATCCAGTGTGCTATAATTAAAGCGTCACATTGTGTTCTTTTTCCTTTTACAGGAGATTCTTCAAATAATTTGTTTTGGTCTTGGATTCATACATGTTATTCAATGCACAGAGTGTAAATGCAGTGTAACGTGTTTGGTTTCTTTCTTTGATTCCCTATGGTAAATGGATGCGAAACATTGTGTCAATACCTTACAGAACCTGTTCTATAGCTACTCAGGCAAATTGCTTGTTTTCAGGTTCATACATTAATTAATGGAGAAGTGAACGTTGCTCAAAAGTGTTATTTAAAATATTCAATTGGATTTAAGGTGACAAAATTGCACATATTTGAAGCTACCCAGAGAAAAAGTTAGTTACTAGAGCCTCTGTTAGCAAACGTCTGCAGAGAGTTCCTAATTGCTGCTGTGGAAATTCAGCATAGAGGCCCTTTAGTAATCAAGAGGTTCATTTCCTTCATACTTATCACCGTGGCATGTGAGTCCTAAGTGAAGAACAACAATGAAATTTGTATCTTTGATGCTCGATTCGAATTTCTTCAGAGACGCTTGTATTGTGAAGCAGCTTGGCAGTCATAAAGCCGAGATCTATGGGCTTGTCTTGTTGTCTTAAGACAACTTACTGAGTCGAGCTACCAAGAGGACGTGATGTGTAAAGGTTTTCTTCAGATTTCGTTAAGGAATTTTTTTCTGTAAATTAGCAGCTCTATTAAATAAATCAGAAAAAGAGCTTGTACATGCTGACCCCTACCACAGTTATAACTGACGACTAAGTGAGCCGTTGCGACACGAGAAACGGGTGGTACCATGGGACTACGGACACACAGCTGCCAGCACCCTTGTCTCATCATGGTATTGGTCGCTCAGCCTCATAACGCATCGTGAAAGATAATAAAATTTGTCACTTACGTAAGAATAGCATTTCTTTATCCAAAAAATTGAATTTTCATTCTCAGCGTCTTAGTTTACGTGAGGATTATATAGCACGAACCATTCAAATGGAAAGGGAATATCAAGTGAATTTAACAAGTCAGTTCAGTACCATACATGGAAGTGATTGCACTGTCACAATGCTGCCAAATGTTTGTGACGATGTTGCCAATTCTCAGCTGTGGTAGGACCAGCACATAGAGGCATTCGACTGAAACATAGCCATGACCAAGATTGTAACTGGGTTCGACAGCATCGTCGTCTACCACCTTGACAAATCGAACGGCGACAGTGCTCGGCTGGTTACTTACGTTTACTGGTATCAAAGCTACACCATGAAAACACAAAAATGTTAATAACCCGGACATCATTAACTTTGGAACCCATAGTAAAGTAAAGCAGTCATCAATCGGAAGATTGGCTTGGACACCACAGTGCTTTAATAGGCACGGTCTTGTTGGAGGCCGTATGCCATTGCTTTCCTCGAACGTTTGAGTTGACTTACCTAGCCAGTGGGAAACTACAGTTTAACGTGGCTTTCAGACCACAGTGCAACTCGGCATTTTTCACATCAACAAACACTGCCCGAGCGGAAATATGTGTAAAATGGCACATAAAAATTGTGGTGTTGACCAGGGATCGAAACTGAGAACTTTGTATTCCTTGCTCTTTACCACTTCTTTAATTTTTTCTTTTTTTTTCTTTTCTTTGTTTTTTCAATGCCTACATTATTTATTTATTTTGAAAAAAAAAGGAAAAAGGATTGTGGAAGGTTTGTTTTTCTGCTTTTTTTATTTTTATTTTATTTTATTTTTATACAAATGGATAAAAGGAAGGCCGTTCCTCTTCGGGTACATAAACAGAATAATAGGAAGCCTTCCCGTTACGATAAAACATGCTACATACTATAGCCCGCTGCGAATTTTTCGATGACTGTCGTCTCGTTGCTGTGTTGTTTCCGTTGTTTGTTCAATCTCATAAAAAAAGGAGCTGGGAAGAGGTGCTATGGTTATCTTCTCATTTCATCGATAATCCAGCTGCGAGATGGATTATGAAATGCACTCCAAAGACGACTGGAAAATTATTGCCTATATTTAGGGTTATTCACGATCGCAAAATGTCGTTCGTTGACGTAATACCAACAATCGGGTACTGTCTTTTCGCCATTACCGAACAGGTAGTGAACAGCGTGGCCACTAATCCACGTCATAGAGTTCGTTTTTGCTCTCTGGAAATACATCTCATCGGGCAAAAGAAGTGACCGGGTAGTTATCTTGTCGGGAGTATTGCGTGTGAGAAAAGCCAATATCTGACGCACCAAATACCAAACGTACTTTGCCGACCCGCATTCGAAACGATGTTCATACGTGTCAATCACTTGGCATATGGCGCACAAGGGTGAATCGGCGAGGTGGATGTGATGTAGGCGGGTCTGGCACAACTGTTTCCCATTAACAGTTACGTGCCATGCAGACTGCACGTCACTATCAAGGGTGGTGGCATTCACTGCGTGCCACACAGCACGCCACTTTTTAGGGGGGTGTTTGCTTTCAATCACATTCGGCGTCCTGTTCATTGGCTTGGCAGCATATATCGCCCTCGTCATCTTCAGGCGTGTGGGTAGTAGTGCGGTGCGGATGTAGCTTATTTCAAGGAAGAATTGGCTAATGTAGAAGAAAGGTGCTGGGATGTCCGATATCATCACAGGGGGTGCGAGTGAGATTGGTCGTAAGGTCTCCAGTAAGAGACTTGTGAGGCACGTCGGACTTCGTCGCCACAGTTGCAGGTGACACCTGCCGAACAGGGCCTTCGCTATGTTCTGAACATGACAAAGGCCTAAACCCACTCTGCTCCTCGGGAAGGTTAGGGACTTGTAACGAATCTTCAATAACATGTCCGTAATAACAAAGGATCCCAAAACCGCCAACATGCGGTGAGCCAGAGTAGGTGGTATCAGGAGTACCTGTGCAAAATGGGGGATACGTGACGCCAAATAGACGTTAGCATGTCGTGTCCGTTGCAGGAGGTCTAGATGTCTCAGACGGTGGTCACTTATTCCTGCTCTCATCTGATTCAATAAACGCCTGTAGTTAAGGGCTGTTTAACGCTTCATGTCAGATGTGAATTCAATGCCAATACAGCGGATTGTGTCACTGATTCGTAGCGTCGGGTAGAAAATAGACAGGGCGTGCGATTTGTGGAGATTGAGATTGCTCCCCTATGCCGCGCCGTAGGTCTCCACCCACGCCAGTACTGCACAAACATCGTCATTACTGCGAAGAAGGAGTACCATATCATCCGCATAGGCAGTGCAGCAAAAAGTGTGTACACTAAGGGACATCCCATTTAGGCGTTGTCGGAGGCCGCAGAGGAGTGGTTCCAAGACGAGGGTGTACAATATCGCCGAAAGAGGGCAGCCTTGTCGCACCGATCGCTTGATCTGTATCGGCGGCGTGAGACGGCCATTATATAACACCTTGGAGGTCGCGCCGCGTAGGAGACGCATCAGTACCTTAACTATGATGTCCGGATACCCAATGTGTCGCAGTACCTCCATCAAAAATGAGTGGTCGAGTCTGTCAAAGGCCTGGCTAAAGTCGAGTGAGGCCAAAACTCCTGGCAGTTGGCGAGCTTTGGCTAGCGCGATGATGTCTCGTTATCGGCACAGTGCAGTGCGAATATTATGGTCTTCACCTAACAATGCCTGGTTCTGCGACTCAACACATCGTACCAATCGCTTTAGGCGTGCCGCCAGAAGCCGGGTGAAAATCTTCAAATCACTGTTGAGTAAAGCCAAGGGGCGATAATCACTGATCCTGGATCCGCCTCGTGGTTTGTGTATGGGCAAAATCAGTCCTTCTAGGAAAGCCCCAGGGATCTGCGTCATGGGAGACGTAAGATCGCGGCAAATATCAGTCCATGCTGGTGCCAGCCATTGTTGATATGTCCGGTAAAATTCCAGAGGAAGGCCATCAGGTCCCGGAGACCTGTACTGCTTCAATGATTTCCTCCTCCGTTACATCTGCAGTCAAATCCGCTGCCGCTGTCGGAGAGATCGTGGCATAAGTGAGTTGAGAAAATTCGGTGATCACCTCTGGGGGATGTCGATGTCCCGAGTGCAGCCTAGTGTAGCGAGCATGAAGGGCGTTTCCTATATCGCGCTGGGTATCAAGGCGTCGTCCGTCTTCCGTCGTGATAGCTTGGATCAGTGTCCTGCGTCGGCGCCGTCGTTCTGCAATGACGTGATACATGGACTGTTCCTCCTGGGCCACTGTGTCTTGAGTGCATGTACTGACGTTCGCACCCTCAAGGTGGCAACGTGTTAATCTGATGATCTGTGCTTTGGCACGGTCCACTGTCACCTGCAATGCACGTGAGTACGGCAATGTTGTACATTCCATTAAGATGCTGTAGTAAAAGTCCATGGTATGTCTCTTCCATGCTGCAACATCTCGGCCGTAGCCTATCAAGATCTTCCGGAGGGCCGGTTTGGTGCAGAGAGGCGGCGGCTTTCCTGAGAGGCTAGGTGAGTGACGTTGAACTTCCAAGGCCCACAGCTGTGCCATACCTTCTGACGGCCGAGGGTAATGGCGCAGATGTAGGCCTCGTGGTCGGAAAACGCTGAGGGCCAAACTTCGGCAGCTCTCGCCCCCACAGCTATGGAGCGCGAGATGTAAATTTGGTCGATACGGCTGGAGGAATGGCTTGGTGTAGTGAGTAAATCCGGACCGATCGCCACAAACACGTTCCCACGAGTCCACCAATTGAAAATTATTTATAATTGTCGCAAGTTCTTTGCAGGGAGAATGATGTGGTAACTGATCCTTAGGTGCTTGGCTACAGCTGAAGTCTATCCGAATATCAAGGCGTCCTGACGGCCCATGAAGAGGGGCGTGATTGTATGAGCGAAAAAGGTGGATCGTTCGCGACGCCGACCAGATCCTGACGGTGCGTAAGAGCCATGCCTCTGGCGTCAGGGAGATACTCGACATCTTCTGCGGATACAGCTTCGCGGAGGATGATCGCCACACCACTGCCATTGTCCGACGCATGTGAGACCCAAGTCTTCTAGCCATAGGGTTCCTTGAAGTCTGCGACATACACCTATACACCTCTTGAAGGAGCGCAATGTCGATGTCTGCTGCGTTGAGCAGAACCTGTAGCATTGCTAGTTTATGTCGGGCACGTATGTTGTTGATGTTAATCGTTGTTAGACAATATGTCTGGTCAGCCAGGTCGGCAACTGGGTTATTTAGGAGGCCAAGTGTGGGCGGCAGGGGCGGCCCCACAGAGGCTGACGATACAGCCTTAGTCACTGTGGTTGGTCGGTGCTGGGTACAGCCGAGGGAACATCTCTGCCCTCGGCATCCTCCTGGTGCTGTGGCTCATCCTCGACGTCATCCGCCGAAGAATCAGATGCAGCAATTGGTAACTGTTGATTAGTGCTGTCAGTAGAGCGCTCACGCGCATGTTCAGTAGCAAAAGTCGTGTTGTCAGACCCAGGCTCCGAAACAGTATTCGCCGTAGAATCGTGACGGGAAGGGTGAGTTGTGGTGATAGAGTCCTGAGTGTCGTCCGATGCCGGATATTCGTCCGAGTCACACAGCAGGCAGGCATCGGATGGCGTATGGCGCCGTTTCTTGCGTTTACGAGGGGTCCGTTGTTTTCGGACATGTTGTTCTGTGTCAGAGTGCGGGCGGCAATCGTTTGATGTGGTCTCCATTGGTAGGAAGGCAGAAGTCAGGACAATTTCCATGTTCTCTTTAGGCTCGTCTCGGTGGCACAGTTTATCACCGTCTTGAGGCAGGTCTGCCGATGACGTCGTAGAGGGGGATATGCTGTCCGCCACACTGTCATCGACCACTGACTGCAATATGGTGTTACGATCCAGGGCAGGAACAGCTGTTGCGGTTGCAGCCGCTGCATACGTGATGGGGAGTGAAGTAGGCGTCGCCGGGGATGGAACTTCACCAACCGGTGTCTGGGTCAGTCGGCGTTGAATGCAGACCGATCGGACATGTCCTTCCTGGCCACAACCGGCGCAAGCCCGGTTGTCCGTCGTACATGACAATGGCTCTGCAGCCGCAATTACTAGATAGGATGGCACATGCTTCGTCAGTTCAATCTTAATTTGTCGCACTCCGTTTAAGACGAGGTATGTCTCAAACGTATGCCATTTTTCAGCCAGGTGGCTTAGCACGTTGCCGTACAGTTTTAAAGTTGTCACCACAACATCTGGTGGGACTACGAATGGCAGCTCGAAGATCCTCAGAGTGCGAAGGCCTAATCCAATGTGGTCGATCGTGACAGTTCCTATGTGGCCATGAGTGTGTCGGCGCACAACATCAGTGCACGCCTTTTCATTTATCACTTTGTGTTATGGAAAAGTGGATCCCAATGATGTCTTGAGGTGCAATTGAAGTTCTTCCCGGATGAAACGTTCAATGTCAAGTGTTCGAGGTCTTGCGTAGTCCGCTTGAAATGTGATCTTAATTGTGGACTTGCCGTACGAGTGCGCCATGGCATTACCGAGACACGGACGCGTGACACTCGCCGCACAGGAAGGTAAACAAGTAAACACGCGCGCGTGCGGTGCGCTAACAGGGGGACACAGGCACGACGACCTTGCCCCACCGCTAACTGCTCTTTACCACTTTGCCACCACGTAGCCACCACTGTGGCTTTTGTTTGGCCTTAACATTAAGAATCTCTCGTTTGTGCCTTGGCACTTGCGTGTCCCTGCACCAAAGTAAATAGAACTGAATTGAATGTAGTACCCCCAAGTTGGCATAAACAGAAATGGAGAAAAATTAAACAACATAAATGGTCTCTCTTTGATGCCTTAATCTTCATTGCCATTATGCGTCTTATGAGAAAAAACGTACTCTTCATCGAAATAAACATCTTCGTCTTGTTATGCAAATATTTGCGATTTATTTTACATTAAAATTTTACTAACAAAATTAAAATAGGAGACGTTTTCCTTTTGTTCACAGCACCTTAATCACTGAAGAGAAGTTAAGCTGAAATTAAACAATATGTGCTTTAAACAAAGTCTTCTTCCTGTTAACACAGTAGGGTCAGTACCGCGTCCAGTCCCGTCCTCTTCTACAAATGCATTTAATCGCCAGGGAACAGAGGCAACAAGCTTTTCTGATGCATCTGTCACTGTGACATCTCTTCCCACGCAGCGTGAACTGCTTCCGACAACGCTGCCTTGGATGTTGATGCAGGTCTTTTCCTCCTAATAATTTTTTCCATCTCTGCCCACACGTGCTCTGTGGGATTGAGGTCAGCAGCTTTTGGAGGCCAGTCTAACAGCTCAACGTCTCCTTTCATTGAAACCAGTGTCTTACTCGATTGGCTGTATGAATTGGGGAATGGTCATGTTGGAAAATGATTCTACCTCCAGGAAATCGCTGGCGAACAGAAGGAAGTATGATTTCTTCCAGTATTTCGCACTAATAAGCACTACAAAGCGGACGCTCGAGTTCCCACAGCACGCCGCAACCATTTGCTGATATCCAGCCCCAAACTGTGACAGACGTCCGGCCACGCCTTTGCCTCTGTTGGACATATTTACGGTCGCATCTCGTTAAACTTAGTCGATACACATGGACAGAGCTATTTGCAGCAGTTGAAAATACCTTCTCGTCGGTAAACATAACTCGGTCCCAGTCCGAAAGCGGCTTCCTCCTACAGGCCAGTGCGAAATTTAACCTGGCAGTCCTGTGTTGCTCGTTCAGCATTTCCTTAGCAGCCGTTTTCCGTTCATATCATCCATCCTCGTTGAGCCGATGACGTATCGTCGACCTGCTCACTGTTAGCTGCAGGATGTTTTTAATTTCTCTGCCACTCCTGAAAGGGTCCTCAACACTGCAGCGGAGTGTACTCCTGTCTTCATTCTCTGTGGTGCTCCGTGGGCGTCCAGAGTGACGACGAAGGTTTACGTGGCCATGTTCCATCCTCTTCACCCAGAGATGAATAGTGGATTTGCTGTATCCGAGAACACGGGAAATGGCACTGATACAGTACCCGTCTTGCCGGCGGGAGTGGCCGAGCGGTTCTAGACGCTTCAGTCTAGAACCGCGCGACTGCTACGGTCGCAGGTTCGAATCCTTCCTCGGGCATGGATGTCTGTGATGTCCTTAGGTTAGTTAGGTTTAAGTAGTTCTAAGTTCTAGGGGACTGATGACCTGAAAGGTTAAGTCTCATAGTGCTCAGAGCCATTTGAACCATTTGAACCAGTACCCCTCCTCATAAAGCGCAACGATACGACCTTTATCAAACTCACTGAGCTGTGACATGTCGCCTTGACAGAAGTAAGAACCGACTCACAAGGCAACAGGAAACGAAGTGGCACACAGGACGCAGAGCACTCGCACGAGCACCGACGTCAAATTCATTCCAGATTTCAAGCTTTCAATACTGTGACACGCGAATTATATTCACGATTTCACTGGAACGTTTAGAGAAATATCATTAAATCAATGCTGTTGCAGGCGATCCAATTACATCTGATAGGTGTGTTGGGTTTATGGGTATATCAGCCAAAATCACTAGTCTCAAATTTTTATGATCTGTGTTAGATGACAATTTACACCTGTCCAACAAAATTCATGTTAAACAGAAATATGTTTTAGTCGTAACTACTATTTCGACGGAACGAACATGTTTTAGTACGGAAGACTAAAGTAAACTGTGGCGTTCAGTGTATTCAAGGTATTGCATACATTGCTGTATGTCACTTAGATCAGGGGGAAACAGTCTCCACAAACTTCCGATTTGCAAATAAGTTTCACAAGGAGAGGGTCTGACAAGTGCGCTACCGATTCTTGTCAAATATTGCATGGATGTTCTAGCTTTGTGCTATACACTCCCTAGCATCTGAAAAAATCGAGGACAAAGTTGAGGACGGACAATCGCATTTTCAATGCTGTACACCGAAGGAGCGTCTACAAATAAAACATTTGATTAGTACGTTAGAGCTTCCAGCCGTTACATGGTGGCGAAGTGGTTAAGAGCAAGACTAAGACTACAATGGTCTCGGGTGCAAGCTTGATCAGTACCACGATTTTCATGTGCCACTATACACTTATTTCACCTCGTGCAGTGTTTGTTGATGTGAAAAATGCCGAGTTGCACTGTGTTCCGAAAGCCTCGTTAAACTGTAGGTTCCACTATTAACTAGTAAGGTAAGTCAACTCAAAGGTCGGAGGATAGCAACGGCATACCACCTCCAACAAGACCGCGCCTATTAAAGCACTGTGGTGTCCAAACCAATCTTCCGACTGATGACTGCTTTACTTTACTATGGGTTTCAAAGCTAATGATCTCTGGGATGTTAACATTTTTGTGTTTTCATGTAGTAATTTTGATACCAGTAAACGTAAGTAACCGGCCGTGCACTATCACCGTTCGATTTGTCAAGGTGGTAGACGACGATGCTGTCGAACCCAGTTACAATCTTGGTCATGGCTATGTTTCAGTCGAATGCCTCTATGTGCTGGTCCTACCACAGCTGAGAATTGGCAACATCGTCACAAACATTTGGCAACACTGTGACAGTGTAATCACTTCCGTGTATGGTACTGAACGGACTTGCTAAATTCACTTCATATTCCCTTTCCATTTGAATGATTCGTGCTATATAATCCTCACGTAAACTAAGACGCTGAGAATGAAAATTCCATTTTTTTGGCTGAAGAAATTCTATTCTTCACATAAGTGACAAATTTTATTATCTTTCACGATGCGTTATGAGGCTGAGCGACTAATACCATGATGAGTGAAGGGTGTTGGCAGTTGTGTGTCCGTAGCCCCATGGTACCGCCCGTGTCTCGTGTCGCAGTTATAACCGTGGTAGGGGTCAGCATGTGCAAGCTCTTTTTCTGATTTATTTAATGGAGCTGCTAATTTACAGAAAAAATTCTGTTAGGTTGATAATCATTTTGAATATTTAGCAGTACTGTACCCATTGGTCTTAAACTCGTTTTCAACCAATGATACCTACAGCTACAGGAACACTACTTTCATACTGTGGTGTCACCGCCAGACACCACACTTGCTAGGTGGTAGCATTTAAATCGGCCGCGGTCCATTAGTATATGTCGGACCCGCGTGTCGCCACTGTCAGTGATAGCAGACCGAGCGCCACCACACGGCAGGTCTAGAGAGACGTCCTGGCACTCGCCTTAGTTGTACAGACGACTTTGCCAGAAGGGGATCACTGACAATTACGCTCTCATTAGCCGAGACGATAGTTAGCATAGCCTTCAGATACGTCATTTGCTACGACCCAGCAAGGCGCCATTATCCTTTGTTATTATTGCTATTATACTTCTGTATCATCAAGAGCGATGTTCTACAAATGTGGATTAAGGTTAAGTATTACAAGATTTTCGTACTTTATTGCAATTCTCAAGACATTGTCCTGTTCCAGACCTCACGCCAATCTGCGTGTATTTAAACGTGTGCATTTCAGCCTCCTCTAGACATACATCACATACCTCTTAGACAAAATACTAATGCAGTGCTATCAGACGAAAAGATCAACCTGACACAAACTGTGAGAAGTTTGTTTTACAACCTTCGTACCGGGATAAAGAGCTCTTCCTATTTGAGATGTCTGTGAACGTTGCTGCATAAGGCGATTTAAGAAGAAATTTAATTCCTTCAGCTACGACAATGTTTAAACAAATCGTCTTAACGGCGCTAAATCGTGGTTTGTGAATCGTTTACCGACCGTCCTCTGCCGCATTTCGCTGGTTGGAAGGCAAAAAGCTTACTGACAAATTACACAGAAGGAAAAGGGGGACGGAACGTCTGCCACTGGAAGATCTTGTTGTTTTATTTAAATGATTACAAAATCAGGTAAAACGAACAGTGAGGTTGTCAGTATAAGCACATTACTGTTGTCAGTATGATGTTGTACTGCCCAAGGGCCTGTAATGAGAAACGGTCCGTTTAGCTCAGGCATATTGTATACAGAAGTAGAAGAGAGAGCACCACTAAAGTCTACAATCCGTATGCATTGCACACACACAGAAATTACTGTTACAGTGTACTTACGTAGCCCAATGAGTGAACGGCCTATTTCCCGGTAAGACAGAGCAATTCCAAACACTCTTCCCTACATTAGGTTACTTAAACTGGCGTCACTCTGAGCTAGAATTCATAATCAGCGACTAAGTGTAAGGTCAATGAGTCGGATGTGGGTCTTGCAACTGTGAAATACTTCCCTACATTATAGAAGCGAATAATAAATTTGAACTAATATTGCGAAAAGTTTGAACTTGCATAGCTGATGTAAATCTTTCTGTTTTCTGCAAAGGAAAACAATTGATTTTCTAAAACATTCTCTGTTATACACAACTTGAAACAGGTCACGTCGACCAAATCATATAGAAAAACTGACAGCGACGTATATCGGAAAGCAGTAAGATCCCTTGGCTTTTGGTTTGGCTGTATTCGACTGCCATTTCTAGGCGAAAGTAAATGAAGAAAGGCAGCGCGTTTTTGTTATCAAGTAACGTCTTCATCAGTTACTTTAGTTTTAATGTAATCTACTAGTAATTGCAGATGTTTGATATTAACATGAAAAGGATTCCGTAGACAGGGAAAGAACCTGTTCTTTGGCAACTGCTTCTGTAATCACCAAAAGGCATTAAATGATCTTCAAGCAAATGTGTTAAATCAGCGGTATGAAGAAAATGATAGTAATAATGACGGTAAAAATCGAATTTTCCTGTAATTCCACACTTCACAGTTGATTTTCTCGAAGTAAGAAACTTGCTGAATTAGTGAAAATTTCAAATTGGCTTCACATCGAGGCTACGATACATAGAAGAGTCTTTACATCCTGCTCACATGAGAATAGCATAATATCCGCGTCAGAAGCTTGCTTCTACTTAACCATTTAATAGACTCGCATTTTTTCCACCGTGACTAATGTTGTAAGCTAAGCACATATTCCTTTACAGCACACTCCTTGGGCTGGGAAATGTGGCCACAATGGCCTGGTGGAACGAACTATCACAGGTGCAACGCGTGGGTTCAGACTTTTACTTTTGAGACGCACAAACAGATTTACTTTACCTATGGTAACCTCAAGAGAAAGACGATATAATCCAGAATCCGCATAAAACATCACGTTCCTTCATTACCAACTGGGCAGATGCTGTTTACGTTGGGAAATGACATAGGTGGATGTCATGATAAACAGAAATACTGTCGCCACTAAACTTACTTAAATTAGAAAATTTTATTTTGTTTCATGAACCGATAGCCATTTAAAGGAACATTGCTCTTTTTTTATCTGTACTTGATTGAAATAGAGACGTTGAAAAATTTGGTGCTGTTCTGTGATTCGAATTCGTATCTCCTCTTTTGAGGATCTGAATATCTCGGAAAGGTATAATTCAATAATTTCGTTCCTTTTCACAACACTGCAGTCTTCTCTAGGTCTCCTCCAAATGTAGGTATGTGGGTCCGAATCCTGATCCAGTACAAAAATATTCATAATTTCATTTTCACGTGCAAACCAGCCTGCTAGTGAAAATTAATGTGCATTTTTAATGTCTGTTCATGTGTTGTCAACAATCGCAATAGGCGTCGTTATTTCTGGTCAATCACGCACACATCTTACTGTTGATGAAAAACAATTAATACTTAAGCTATATTCGTGGATGATAAAGAAGGTCGGTAGGTGTGCGGCTCGATTGTCGCTCAGGCACAAAAATTTGTATCCTTATTTTAGATTCAAACACCTAGCAGCTGGAAGGAAAAACCGATACGTAACATTTCATTTTACTTAATTAATAATCCGATTGTGAGCTGCATTCGTATCTCCATCACAGAACTTCTCATCGTGCACTTCATCTTAAAAAGCATGCACACTTTGTTACTTCTGAATGGAAGTATATTAGACATCTTTCGTGGTTAGTTAACAGGGACGAATGGAGTCCCGGTTTATTACAAAAACTATCGTCTTTTATTTTCAAGCTTAGATTTGGTTACTGATATTGGCGAAAATTTCGGTAATTCCTGACTCTTCATGGCTAGTCAGCAATATGGTATGATTAAATTAGATTGGATCTGATTAGATTAATACTTGTTCCATAGATAATGAATATGACATTTCGTAATGATGTGGAACGTGTCATTATAATGAAAGGTTTCTTTACATACCATGTTTAATTTTCTTTACAACTACTTTTTACTCTCTCTCTCTCATTCTTTTTTATATTTATGTCTCTCTCTCTCTCGTCACACACATCCACACACACACACACACACACACACACACACACACACACACACATTCTTTTTTTAATTTTATATGTTTGTTGTGCTCGACCATCAGCCAGGCACGAAAATGACCATGAATGAATTTCTTAGTTTTGAGTACACTTATGAAAGGAATATAAAAACAATTATGAGAGTTACTGATTTATGATGCTTAGTTTGCAATCAGTTCTGAGTATTATTAGTAACTCTACTCCAGTCCCTAAAACTAGTTACAGAAATGCGGATCAGATGCATTACGTATTTCCAGCCCGTGGCAGCCGCATCTTTGAGACGCCAGATATGGTCACTTCCCAGCCCGCTGTAGGCACACATCTGTTCGTCCTCTTCCTGTTGGTACTGTAACTGAGATTTGGCAACCAGGCTAGGTATATTTGGCAACTCTGTGATCGACGAGTTACTTCCTGGTGTGCACGGAATTAAGCCTCAAAGTTCACTTGAGTTTTCCAGTCATTTCCATTGAATAATCTGAGTTATTATTGCTTGGGGTGTAACAAAACATTGTAAATTTACGATTTTCAGTCCGAGAAAGTCATAGTACTCTGAAATCGCAACTAATCTCGTCCTTTAAATAGGGGTTTACGAGTTCTAGCCACTATTGGCCTCGTAAGAGGTAGTGAAGGGACATATTTCTTCGCTAACTCTGTGGTAATGTACTGACTTGTGGAAAACCATGTGTTATGCTTCCCGGTTCTAGTCACACTGACTGTGAAGTTTTTATCCCTCCTGTGAAAGATCTACAAGCAGTCAGATCAAACATCGATAAGGAAATCGTAAGAAAGTACTTTCGGCTCATAGTGCAATGGTGAAAAACATACAGGTAACGCCTCATTCCGCTACTGAGAAGGAAATTTTGGGTTTCCAGGATTACATAACTTTGTTAATGAAATGCCACAGTGCGCAAATTTCGTAAGGTTTCTTTCAGTGTTGTTAAAACAGTAGTAAATCTGAGAGACAAATAATTCATCAACGATATATGCGAATTCTCTGATGTTATCTATAACCGTCTGACAATACACATGCAGTTTATTGATTACATGCATGTAGAAAACTTGTTCTGAGTTAAGGCTGTCAAACAAGGTTTGAAGAACAATAAAATGCTACTACCACACGACAGCTAATGCAGGAAATACTTTTCTGACGTATTTTGGCACGTTGCGCTCGCCCCATACTTAATACAAAAGTTTGGAGTTGCATCTGCTGCCTGGCCGTCTATTAAACCTGAAAAGAACAAAATGTCGCAGAAGTTAGCCCTTTATCCACATGCGGCTATTTTGAGTTTAGAAGTGAAGGGAATTATGTTCAAAGTTCCATTAGATTGATCACTTCAGCAGACAGCAGAATTGCGTTTTAAGAAATGCGGCAGTGAATATATTTGAACTCGCGACACTTACCATGACGCTACCAGCTGACACATAGCTACAGTAGCTCCCGAAGTCAACAACAATTCCTCCAGAACTTCTGCATTCCTCAGTGCTCTGAGATAATGCATATGGACGGATCCAGACTTCTGAGAGACAGACAGTTACACCTTTTCTCTTGCACTGCACGACGTTATCGACAAAGAAATAGCGTAATAGAGTAGCTCGAGTGGAAAGGTACACTTCCCATTTACATTTCTGCATTCTACAGTGTTGGCAGTTCTGTGTAGGTGGCAGTTACATGATTTTATTCGGCGATCACAAGATAGAGTCGAATGTATGCACTGGCTAGCCGAGGCAGCTGGTTCATTGGCGACTTTGTCAACGAAGTAAATGAATGTACTGAACATGCTGCAAACCACTACAGGGAGCCTGTGTGTCAGAATTCTAATCCAGTGTGGCGCAACGGCGTTACGATAGAAAAATGAGTCACCGAGAAGAGGATTTGGTGGTCTGTTGGATTGATGATAGGTTGATAAACTTATGGTCTGGGATTGATTCCAAGTTCCGCCGATGATTTTGGACAGGCTACGCTAAGTGATGAAGGTATAATGGCATTGTGGTCTGAAATTCACATAAAACAAGATATTCCTTCTCTGCCAAGTAGACGTTAGGTTCAAAATGGTTCAAATAGCTCTGAGCACTATAGGACATAACATCTATGGTCATCAGTCCCCTAGAGTTAGAACTACTTAAACCTAAGTAACCTAAGGACATCACACAACACCCAGTCATCACGAGGCAGAGAAAATCCCTGACCCCGCCGGGAATCGAACCCGGGAACCCGGCACTAGCATCGCACACGTCGACACAACCTCTAGCAGCACAACAGTAAGTTGTTACTGACGAAGACGAGTGAGATTACCGTCGAAAGACAGAGTTCTCACCTGACAACTCAAGAACGGCGATAATAATTAATAGAAAGTTGCCATTGGGAGAAACATCTTACCCGCATGCCTCGATGTAATGCTAACCACTGAAACCAAGAAGCAGATTAGGAAAACTTGGAGAACGAATGTGATGCTACCCATGATTTTATAAACAGTTATTGAGATAAAATAAGGCTTTATGGGCAGATCTAAATAAGACGAAAGGAATTCATAAGCAAATAATGGACATCTCATCTTCCAGAAGGATTCCGCCAGCAAGTTAAGTCACTGACACCTATGTGTGTGGTTAGGCTCGAGTGCTAAGTAATCGACTGGTGAAAAAACAGATTTTCATAGCCTTAATTTTGATGGGAAGTTGAGAAGTGATGGCCTACAGTTCCTGGTCGTTAGATTTTTTACCAATTTGCCACATTAAATTCAGAACATATCGAACATGGCTCTTGGTGTAAAGCACCACGATAAGATCCGTCCGTTGCGTGCTGAGATTCCGAAGTAGTAGTCTGAGACGGAATCAAAATTCCACGCTCTGCCTTCCGTCTAATTATCACCAGCAACGACACATACACGATACGACGTACCTTCAACACCCACTCATCATGGCTGCTCACACAGTACATCTGCACGATAAACGTACATGTGCCATAACGATACCTACTTCGAAGGTTTCCTACAGGGAATGAGCACCACAGTAAATAAATTCTGGAGAAGGTAACAACCTCAGAAAGTACAACTATCTCAGAGATTTTGCCTCGGGCAGTAACTTCTTATGTCAACCAGTTATTGGTCCCACTCAGAGAAGGCAGATCCTAGGAAAATACAGTATCCATATCTCACTTAGTATAAATATATGCGCTTTTTCATCGACATCTGGTGGGAATAAGGATTGACAATTTTAACTACCGGTCTTGAGGAGCAGCCTCAAAGAGTTCTCTCACAAAGCACTCCAGTTCACTGAAAGAATACACCAACAGTAGGGGTGCACTGGCCTGTTTACTGGACTGGCAGAGAACGAGGGAAGTTCACATTCTCGTCCGGCACTGTGGCTTTCCATAGTTTCCCTGACTCAATTTGAACACCGGCTTGATTCCTCGTTACAGGCAAGGGATGAATTACTGTCCTATTCCTTTCCAATCTGACCTAGCAGCCAGTCCCTAATGACTCCATCTATGGGCCCTCAAACACCAGTATTTCTTCCTACAAGAATATCTCGAAAGCGATTTTTTTAGAGAATAAAAGAAACAGCTTTACCAGTTGCTGTCTGCATTAGATATCAGTCAGATTTACGAAAACCTCAGGCTTTTTATCTCGTGCTCTGACGGAGCTCCCGAAACTGACTTACCCTTCCCCTGATCAGCGGCCACAGCTAATTATCCCAAGAAAAACAGCGGACAAATTGAGTACTGTATTACTCTCTAATGTTCTAACTGCACATTGGCCTCGCTATTGGAGTTAAGGAATTTCATCCTTTCATCCGCCTAGTATCCTCCACCTGTCTTACCAGCTTCTTTTCTGCTAAGATATGCCTGCTTTCAAGTGATGTCTTTCAATTTGGATTCGTTTAAATGCTGTGAGGTAGGTTTAGTGTAACCAATACTAAAAAACTATTGGCTGTTAGTTCACTCATGGTCTGTTGACAAAAACTACTAGTAGACGTTTATCAGGGCACCAGAGGCCAAAATTGTGCTAAATTAAATCTGCCTCAAATACTTCATTCTTTAGTTGACTCTTTTAAATTACGATATTCACAGTAAACAAAATGATAAAACACGTCCGAAAACATCAGCAAATAAAACACATTACTGGGTGCTCTAGGGGGAGGGTGGGGGGATTGTGGAGGAAGACAATAATTAAGATATACAAAACAAATAATTGGAGACGATAGAGGAAATAAAACACTGACGTAGGATATAAAATAGGTAACAGGTAATAGGTAAACCAATCAGAAATCCAAGATATTCCTAAAAAAATAAAGGAATACACATTACACTGCACGATTTCGTGTAGAGGATAAGAAAAGTGCTTGCTACCGTTCTTGGAGGAATTTGTCATTGGTCTCTCGGGAAACGAAGCGTTCCGTATGATTCTGAAAGCGCGCAGGTAATTCCTGTTTTTAAGAAAGGTCGTCGCATAGATGAATTAAATTAAAGGTCTGTATCACCAATCAGTGCTATATCTGAGGAATACGTTGTACGATGGGGCATTACGATCTTTCCAGTACCACGTAAATGATATAAATCTCCATTGAAATAAAAAAAAATCTGGAAGTCAGCGTCATAAATCGGCAGTTATAAAGGTTAAATTTACTTGCGTACTTGAAATAATTCGGCATGCCGGCAGCTGTAGCCAGTAACTTTATTGTATTGGACATATTTGAGGTGGACCTTGTGATAATCTAGTGCATAACTCAGTACAATAATTGGGAATTGGGATTCAACATAACTTAAAACAAATTCAATATAAATTAATATAACGTAAGTTATTGTAGAAGACTAACAATATCTGTAAAATTAGAGTTAAGGATTCGAAAAATTGGTGGAATTCTAGAAACTGTGTTGATCATACACACACATGCTCGCTTTATGATCAGTCTGAGTTTGACGCGATTTCCAATTGGAGTTCCCAGCTTTTTTTTTTTTTTTTAAATCTGAATTTTCGTAGTTTTTCATAGTTTCCTCCACATTCTCTCAAACTGATCCTTTAATTGAAAAGCAGGGAAGTAGATAAAATACATAGCAACAAAAGATTCGATAATGTAATAATACGTTTCAATTCGATGAGGGCATGTTGTTGAAACATTACCTCAAAAGAAGATAATCTCTCCTGCTTCGACGGAAAACCGTATTTTACCTCCACCGCACCCGCAGTATCTATGAAACTAGCATGTTTCAATAAAAATACCTTTCGATCATAATTGTAGAAGTTATAGTTTAGCAATGCAAACAACTCCAAGAGAAAACAGAACAAAAAACCTTTAACGTTCATAACGCACTCTTTAAAGTTAGGGTACCGTCTATTGTGCACCAAATGATTCTTATAAAAAAGTTTTTCTACAGCAACAGTACGATGTAGATATTATCGAACATTGTGCAACTCTCGGCTAATTCATGGTAGAACGTGGAGATGACCATCTCGATTCCTACCCTTGCCTCCCCAACCATGACAGTATCTTCAGGCAGCAACCGTTTGTCGCTTACTGTTTGAAAGTAATGTGATATTACATCTACATCTACATCTAAATTTATACTCCGCAAGCCACCCAACGGTGTGTGGCGGAGGGCACTTAACGTGCCACTGTCATTACCTCCCTTTCTGTTCCAGTCGCGTATGATTCGCGGGAAGAACGACTGTCTGAAAGCCTCCGTGAGCGCTCGAATCTCTCTAATTTTACATTCGTGATCTCCTCGGGAGGTATAAGTAGGGGGAAGCAATATATTTGATACCTCATCCAGAAACGCACCCTCTCGAAACCTGGCGAGCAAGCTACACCACGATGCAGAGCGCCTCTCTTGCAGAGTCTGCCACTTGAGTTTGCTAAACATCTCCGTAACGCTATCACGCTTACCCAGTAACCCTGTGACGAAACGCGCCGCTCTTCTTTGGATCTTCTCTATCTCCTCCGTCAACCCGATCTGGTACGGATCCCACACTGATGAGCAATACTCAAGTATAGGTTGAACTAGTGTTTTGTAAGCCACCTCCTTTGTTGATGGACTACATTTTCTAAGGACTCTCCCAATGAATCTCAACCTGATACCCGCCTTACCAACAATTAATTTTATATGATCATTCCACTTCAAATCGTTCCGCACGCATACTACCAGATATTTTGCAGAAGTAACTGCTACCAGTGTTTGTTCCGCTATCATATAATCATACAATAAAGGATTCTTCTTTCAATGTATTCGCAATACATTACATTTGTCTATGTTAAGGGTCAGTTGCCACTCCCTGCGCCAAGTGCCTATCCGCTGCAGATCTTCCTGCATTTCGCTACAATTTTCTAATGCTGAAACTTCTCTGTATACTACAGCATCATCCGCGAAAAGCCGCATGGAACTTCCGACAGTAGCTTTTTCTCGTTTATTTATTGATTATTCTTTTGCACTTTTGGAACAGAAGGTACTTAATCCCTTC
Source organism: Schistocerca cancellata (assembly GCF_023864275.1). Lineage (NCBI taxonomy): Eukaryota > Metazoa > Arthropoda > Insecta > Orthoptera > Acrididae > Schistocerca > Schistocerca cancellata. Next base: position 193,602,834 of record NC_064626.1, on the reverse strand, counting down.
CGTACTTAACCCATTATCTCTATCTGTCTTTACTTTTACTTTGGTGTCGTAATGATCTGCATCCCAGTTATCTGTGCAGTGCTAAGAATAAGTTCATCGGACTGGGCATAGATACAGTACATGAATCACCATTGTATTATCTGCAGAGAAGCGAGGTGAAATGATTTCCTTGCTAGAGAGGTTTCAAAGATATTGTAGTGCAACTCACTGCGATTTCGTCCCATAGTGAGGATGTAGGTCTGCTAAATACGTTTGCCTGTTACTGCAAGTATTTGTTTCTGTCCAACGCCTTAGGTAAGTGCAGTTTTCATTTTAAGAAAAGTGACTTAGTGGAATCGCAGTTGCTAAGTGCAATTAGAAATAATATACTGTCTATAGAAATAGGGAGGGGAGACTTAAACTTTCAGGGGACTGCAGACATTAACATTTCCTCTACCTGAATTCAGTAGAAACTCTTTTATCAGAATTCGGTACTAGTGCAGCCTAAAATTCACTAGGAGGGTTTGTGTTGTCTCCAGCGATAACCAAGCTGTGGTGTCACCGCCAGACACCACACTTGCTAGGTGGTAGCCTTTAAATCGGCCGCGGTCCGTTAGTATACGTCGAACCCGCGTGTCGCCACTGTCCGTGATTGCAGACCGAGAGCCGCCACACGGCAGGTCTAGAGCGTCTTCCTAGCACTCGCCCCAGTTGTACAGCCGACTTTGCTAGCGATGGTTCACTGACAAATTACGCTCTCATTTGCCGAGACGATAGTTAGCATAGCCTTCAGCTACGTCATTTGCTACGACCTAGCAAGGCGCCATTATCATTTGCTATTTATCTTGTGATGCATGTACCGTCAGACTGGTGTTCACCAATTACGGATTAAAGTTAAGTATTCCATCAGCAGTCTAACTTCCTTAAATGTTCGAGACCTCACGCCAGCCTGCGTGAGCTTAACGCGTGGCTTTCGGCTACCAATCATAGTGGCTTGGCTGTCTTGCCAAGTCACAGCACAAGCAGTCAGAACACTGACCAAGATCAGCAGCATCAGCCGTAATTAACGTCTCTACATCATCAGTTTAGCTTGCAGATTTTAAGTGGAAGTGATAGGACCGTATTCGTTTTGTTCGTTTGAAAATGATTTATTTTGTCGATTTAACTCACATTGACTCAAACTCGACATCGGAGACCTTCCATTTTCCACAGACCCGCAGGCGTTCAGCTGCCGTAGTAGTACTCTTACTTCCTATACGTAAATGAAATTCTGAATTTATTACGAATTCCACCTTTTCAAACAAACTGGTTTTTTAATATCATTGACCAAATCATAAAACTCAAAACTGATAATAGATATATCATCCAGTAGAGAAAGGACACGGGGCTAAGTCGTACAGACAATATTTCTGAAGTTGTTCATTGGATTTCCTGTGGAAGTCAGCTCTGCGTTCAGATTAGTCCCCACTATCGCACAGCTAATAGACAGTACGATCAAAATAACATGAATAGTATCGTGAGACGAAAATCTATGATACAATTTCTTGAAGTTGTTCATTAGAAGTCTTACGGGTCTAGCAGCCAGATGCTGCTCAGGAGTTCCAAAGGTCGCGCCATATAACGGCTGGACTTGATCTAGGATCTCAACAACAGCAGTCATTGAAGCAATCCTCCTAGACAGAATGCTATGTCTCTATTAATTCTATGCCATGTGTTAAGAAACAATGTACTCTACACTTTGCTGGCCTTTTTGAAAACTTCTGACGTTTGATAACTTTGATGCTATGACGTTTTGCTACAAATATGGTCGTTTCGTGGATATTTTACGTACTATCAAGACAAAGTGGGCGTTTCGGTCAAACTTGGTGAGACTACCTCGTTTTGACATTATGGGTCTACAACGCCCCTTCTCCGAATTCAAATTTGATCGACTGAGAATTTAATGCCATGTATTGTATGTGCTTGTGTACATTTGAATGAACGGATTATTTTGAGAAAATGGAGGACAGTAACGGGAAAGTTCAAAACTTTAGACATTTTTCCAAGGTAACGGCGGAAGCTCGACTTGGAAATAGCGGCACACTGAAATAAACGATATGGGAGGCTTGCCTCAGTGATGAAAACATTATCCATAACTTCTCTAAGTCATCACTTTTTCTGGATCTAATTTTACACGGCCACAATATTGTTTCATTAAGAGATTGGAGACCAATTCCTAAAGAGTAACAACCATAAAATATCGAAGAGTATACATCTGGAAAGATCATATGAAGCTGTTTGCAGGAAAAGCAGCTGCCAGACAAATTCACGGAATAATCTTTAGGAAATATTGTTCACCTTCGAAATAGGTAGGTCAGAAAACCATCTTCCGACAAATACTGAAACATTACTGGTTTGCCCCGGACCATTACGCGATAGGATTAGTAAGGATAGAGAGAAAATCCAAAAAACCAAGCAGTACGTATTTTTATGGGTACGTTTGGACAAAGCCAGAAGAACAAAAAACATGCTCATCATCACGGAAAACCTTGCTGTGAAATTCTATGTGTGGTTGTTCGAAGAAGAGTTAAACAATATACTGCTTCTTATCATACACTCTCACAAAATTAATTTTTCAGTCCTACTTATCTTCTTAACCTTACAACTGAAAACAGACGTATGCTTTAATGAAAATCTTCTCTGCATGAGTCACATTAGTTGCGAGAATGGGCAGCATCTAATGACTTCCTCTGAGAATTCTGCAGTTTATGGTCTTCTTTCTACGTAAAGCACATCAAGATGAGGGACATAAATTTCCAAACTTTTATTGCGGCTGCTTTCACATACTGTCTATGAAGTACATTCCTTTTCTGCGTTTCTCAGTAAATACTGATTTGTTGTTCTGCATATCTGGCAAAATGAGTTGAATGAAAAAAATCTTTTGAACTTGACCTTATAATGATGCTTAGCGGAGGATGCTGTTTTTGGAAAACATTTACAGATGGAATAAGAAAGGGGTGAAATACACTCCTGGAAATTGAAATAAGAACACCGTGAATTCATTGTCCCAGGAAGGGGAAACTTTATTGACACATTCCTGGGGTCAGATACATCACATGATCACACTGACAGAACCACAGGCACATAGACACAGCCAACAGAGCATGCACAATGTCGGCACTAGTTCAGTGTATATCCACATTTCGCAGCAATGCAGGCTGCTATTCTCCCATGGAGACGATCGTAGAGATGCTGGATGTAGTCCTGTGGAACGGCTTGCCATGCCATTTCCACCTGGCGCCTCAGTTGGACCAGCGTTCGTGCTGGACGTGCAGACCGCGTGAGACGACGCTTCATCCAGTCCCAAACATGCTCAATGGGGGACAGATCCGGAGATCTTGCTGGCCAAGGTAGTTGACTTACACCTTCTAGAGCACGTTGGGTGGCACGGGATACATGCGGACGTGCATTGTCCTGTTGGAACAGCAAGTTCCCTTGCCGGTCTAGGAATGGTAGAACGATGGGTTCGATGACGGTTTGGATGTACCGTGCACTATTCAGTGTCCCCTCGACGATCACCAGTGGTGTACGGCCAGTGTAGGAGATCGCTCCCCACACCATGATGCCGGGTGTTGGCCCTGTGTGCCTCGGTCGTATGCAGTCCTGATTGTGGCGCTCACCTGCACGGCGCCAAACACGCATACGAACATCATTGGCACCAAGGCAGAAGCGACTCTCATCGCTGAAGACGACACGTCTCCATTCGTCCCTCCATTCACGCCTGTCGCGACACCACTGGAGGCGGGCTGCACGGTGTTGGGGCGTGAGCGGAAGACGGCCTAACGGTGTGCGGGACCGTAGCCCAGCTTCATGGAGACGGTTGCGAATGGTCCTCGCCGATACCCCAGGAGCAACAGTGTCCCTAATTTGCTGGGAAGTGGCGGTGCGGTCCCCTACGGCACTGCGTAGGATCCTACGGTCTTGGCGTGCATCCGTGCGTCGCTGCGGTCCGGTCCCAGGTCGACGGGCACGTGCACCTTCCGCCGACCACTGGCGACAACATCGATGTACTGTGGAGACCTGACGCCCCACGTGTTGAGCAATTCGGCGGTACGTCCACCCGGCCTCGCGCATGCCCACTATACGCCCTCGCTCAAAGTCCGTCAACTGCACATACGGTTCACGTCCACGCTGTCGCGGCATGCTACCAGTGTTAAAGACTGCGATGGAGCTCCGTATGCCACGGCAAACTGGCTGACACTGACGGCGGCGGTGCACAAATGCTGCGCAGCTAGCGCCATTCGACGGCCAACACCGCGGTTCCTGGTGTGTCCGCTGTGCCGTGCGTGTGATCATTGCTTGTACAGCCCTCTCGCAGTGTCCGGAGCAAGTATGGTGGGTCTGACACAACGGTGTCAATGTGTTCTTTTTTCCATTTCCAGGAGTGTACAAAGAAAGACTCGTAGTAGCGTCCGCCACTCTCTATGAAACAGCGACCGAAGCACGGATATATGAAGTTGTATCCTACTGCGTCTACCTTCATTGAAACTTACTGCACTTTCAGGATCTTACTTATACAGATGGCGGTTCGTTCTTATACTACCAAGAATGAAAAAATTACCCAACCTATCCTAAAAACGAAACCACCTTTCCGATGACAAAGTCAATTACGATTGTATTATGGTCACGTTTGCTTGATTTTGGCAATAAGATGTCCAAGAATGTAAATTGTCGTTGTATACCCTAGACTTCTCATTTGCTGCAGAATGAAACGTTTACTGAACTCTAAACGACTGGCGTTGCACTTTAAAATGGAAAGCAATTTCACAGAAAAGCGGACTACCTGGATATGCCATTACGGAATGAAACAAGTAATATTGAAACTACCATAAGATCTTTCTACACTGAATACCCCGTATAATAAAGACTAGGGCCCCCGCGAGCACGCAGAAGTTCTGCAACACGACGTGGCATGGACTCGACCAATACCTGAAGTAGTGCTGGAGGGAATTCACACCTTGAAACCTGCAGGGCTGTCCATAAATCAGTAAGAGCATGTTGCAAGGCATCCTAGACATGCTCAATAACGTTCATGTCTGGGGAGTTTGGTGGCCAGCGGAATTGTTTAACCTCATAAGAGTGTTACTGGAGCCACCCTGTAGCAATTCCGGACGTGTGGGGTGTCGCATTGCCCTGGTGGAATTACCGAAGTCCGTCGGAATTCACAATGGACATGATTGGATGAAGGTGATCAGGCAGGATGTTTACGTACGAGTCACCTCTCTGTGCCGGACCTAGACGTGTCAGGGGTCAGATATCACTCCTACTGCACACGTCCCGCACCATTGCAGAGCCTAATGCTTGAACAGTCCCCAGCAGAAATGCAGTGTCCAAGGATTCATGAGGTTGTCTCCACACCCGTATGCGACCATCCGAACGATACAATTTGAAACGAGTGTCGTCCAACCAGGCAACATGTTTGCAGTCATCAGCAGTCCAATGTTGGTGTTGATGAGCCCAGGCGAGGCGGCAAACTTTGTTTCGTGCAATCATCAAGAGTACACAAGTGGTCCTTGGTCTCCGAAAGCCTATATCGATGATATTACGGTGAATGATTCGCACGCTGGCATTTTTTGACGACCCAGTACTGTAATCTGCAGCAGTTTGCGGAAGCGTTGCACTTCTGTCACGCTGAACGATTCTCTTCAGTCGTCGTTGGTCACATTCTTGTAGGGTCTTTTTCCGGCTTCAGCGATGTCGGAGATTTGATGCTTTACCGGATTCCTGATATTCACTGTACACTCGTGAAATGGTCGTCCAGGAAAGTCCCCACTTCGTCGCTGCCTCGACGATGCTGTGTCCCATAACTCGTGCGCCGACTGTAAGACCACGTTCAAATTAACTGCCATTGTAGCAGCAGTAACCGATCTAACAAGTGCGCCTGACGTGTGTTATCTCATATAGGCGTTGCCGATGGCAGCGCCGTATTTTGCCTCTTTGCATATCTCTGTGTTTCAGTATGTATGCCTAAACCAGTTTCTTTGGCGCTTCAGTGTATTACTATGTTCTAGCGAGTAATGCAGTAGTGAAGAATTTTTGTAGTTCATCAGACCATCAGGGAAGGTCAGTCCCGCTGCACGTCTTATTGTCTACAGTCTACAGCCACCACGAATTTACTAAACATCACGCAAACAAGCAGGCAGCTTGAACGAAATTGTGCTGAATTCGTTATAAATATTTGAAAGATTTGCCACTTACCGTGGATTTCGGTTGCTGAAAGGTGTCGTCGCATAAATTTCTTCCAGCGAGTGCACGGAGACCACCTGAAAGCCATGACAAGAATCATATTACTTAACAAAAAAAAAAAAATGGCACTGAGCACTATGGAACTTAACATCTTAGGTCATCAGTCCCCTAGAACTTAGAACTACTTAAACCTAACTAACCTAAGGACATCACACACATCCATGCCCGAGGCAGGATTCGAACCTGCGACCGTAGCAGCCTCGCGGTTCCGGACTGCAGCGCCTAGAACCGCAAGACCACCGCGGCCGGCTATAACTTAACAACATTTGTTCAGAAGTTTGCAGAAACATGAAAAGACATTATTCAACACAGAAGGGGCCTTTGTAGTTCCTTGACGATGATAACAAATGACTTGCAGTTCCGTTCTCGCTAAGTACTGATTACTAACTGTAACCTTCAGAGCAGATCAAGAACTGAGGTATTATTTTAAATAATATTAAGACCGATACACTGTTTTTTTTTTACGTGAATGTTTGATCTTTACTTTGTAAATGAAGTTTCACTAATATTTCAGCTCTGTAACCATTATAAAGGGCAAATGTGAATTTAAAATAAAACACATGGTTAATATAGTGAAGACCATATTAAAGAGAGTATAAAGTTGTTACATATTTAAAGAGCATTAGTCACAGATCACAAAATGTCTAAAATGTCTGAACGACACTTATCGTCAAAATATTACAATATATTTCAGGTCACGTAAACCAAGCGTTGCAGTACAGGATGTGGGTTCGTGTTAACAATAGATACCGCGGCTGATGGTCTGCACAGCACAAACACTTCACCACAGAGTGCCGTGTTTACGGTACGATGCTGTGACGTGCATATACCACGTCCATACGTCAACTAACATCAGCATTTGTCAAAATCACTTTAGAAATAGTTACAAAGTAACACCGCTGTGTGAGCTGTGTGATCTTTGGAGTATCACTTCCATTACCAGGAAGGGGAACGGGCACCGTATTGTTTATTTGGCTTGGCGCTCGACATACACTTAACGATAATATCAGCGTCTTACATAGGATGCACTCAATAAAAGCAAGTCTGATAGCAGAAACATATTCTTTCTGAGAAATACAACAAATCGTGATCAGAAAAGCAGTCTAACATACTGGTGGCGCAGTATCATCTAAATGGCATTAAGTTCAAAAATTAAAATGAAAGCTTTATCACCGGGGTTCTGGTATACTGTAATACTAAAATCTGATAAGTGTTGTCGTTTGAAATGGTAATGCATTAGCAACAGTTAGCACATCTAAAATGCGGCAGGGAGGGCACGGATATACTACAAAGAAACAAAAACGCCGTCTTCACACGACATCAACCTCTCAAAGAATTCATCTGAACAACCAGGCGACGTCACAACACTCAAGATCGGATACAATGACACGATTCCAAGCGCAGAACCAAACTGATGATGTTCCGTATACAATCCTATGAACATGATATTTTTTCTGCTTGATTAGTCACTCAATACAGAGTATGGGGCGAGGGGGCGGGCATTACCATGTACGGCCATATGCGTTAGAGAAACTGGGGAACCTCAGTTTGTCTTGCTAAAATTTCACCCAAAGTAGAAAAAACCGTTGTTTTAGTGATCTGCAACCTCCAGAACCTTAAAATCCTACAGCTGTTTATGTTGTGGTGGGGATTGAGGTTGAAATGGCTCTAACCACTATGGGACTTGAAAAAAAATGTTCAAATGTGTGTGAAATCTTATGGGACTTAACTGCTAAGGTCATCAGTCCCTAAGCTTACACAATACTGAACCAAAATCATCCTAAGGACAAACACACACACCCGTGCCCGAGGGAGGACTCGAACCTCCACCGGTACCAGTCGCACAGTCCATGACTGCAGCGCCTCAGACCGTTCGCCTAATCCCGCGCTGCGGACTTCGCATCTGAGGTCACCAGTCCCCTAGACTTAGAACTACTTAAACCTAACTAACCTAAGGACGTCACAAACATCCATAATCGATGCAGGATTCGAACCTGTGACCGTAGCAGCAACGCGATTCCGGAATGAAGCGCCCAGAACCGCTCCACCACAGCGGCCGGCGAGTACTGAGATAACGCTGTCGTTATAAATAGGTTTATGGAAAGCTTACTTACGTATAGAGCCAGCACCGCACATGGCGATCATGTTCCCGGGTGTGACCAACATTACATATGATACACGTTTGCTGTGTGTTATGAAAGTACATTTTTGTAAGCCGTAATGCTATGGAATATATATTTATTTTCAGTTTAAAATTTAAAAGAAATTATTTACCGTGACATGTTCTCAAGATGTATGTCACGGTGACTGGAATTTCTGCATAACTGCAGTTAAAGTCTGATTTTTTCACTTAGATGATTATGTAACAAGTATTCTGCACGATAAAGTTTATTCAGTACTAATATTTACATAGCAAAAACATGATACAAGTCATATGATTCTGAACACTAGGATCATGTTCCTGAGATGTGGAGCTCAGGTAACAGATTGACTATGTTTGACTTGTAGCAGTAAAACGTTTGAACGGAATGTTGGGATGGTTCCTTTTAAAGAGGCCTCTGTCATGTACTTTCGCTCCCTTTTTGTTCTGCGTGAAGACCTCAGCACTGACAGGACATTCAGCTCTAAGCTTCCTGCTCTGGCCCACTCCACAGCGGCTTCCGCTGGACACTGAGTGAAATAAAGTATAACTGCAAAGGCTATCTGCTCTGCCACGTTATGGTCATCAGCTGTTTACAGCTGACACAAGCTGTTCACTGTGTACCATTTCCTAAACATATAGCCGATCCACTTTCCAGTAGCATCAGTTTTATAGATTATACTGATTTCCCATTTACAGCCTAACACATAATCATAGGCTGTGTACTGCAGCATTAGGATTTCATTCATGCATGCGCATACTCGTTGCGTACTGTTCTGGCATAAAATTTATACAGAGACTGAAAACATCACAACACCAAAAAATAGCCGGCCGGTGTGGCCGAACGGTTCTAGGCCCTTCAGTCAGGAACCGCGCCACCGCTACGGTCGCAGGTTCGAATCCTGCCTCGGGCATGGGTGTGTGTGATGTCCTTAGGTTGGTTAGGTTTAAGTAGTTCTAAGTTGTAGGGGACTGATGACCTCAGAAGTTAAGTCCCATAGTGCTCAGAGCCACTTGAACCATTTTTGAACCAAAAAATAATTAATGTAGAGGAATGAAATTTTGGAAATACTTTCATCTGGGTAACATATTTATCTGATTGACCCTGCAAGACCGCAGGTGAATGTAAGCGCCAGATAATCCATTACAAATTTGAAAAGCTGGTACATTAATAATTGGTGTAACCACCGAAATGTTAAGTGCATGCATGCAGACATGCATGATTCGTGTTGTACAGGTGCCAGATGTCAGTTTGTGAGATGGGGATCCACGACCGTTGCAGTTGGTCCGTCAATACAGGGACGGTTAAAGCTGGTAGCGGATGACGCTGGAGCTGATGTCTCATATACGCTCAACGGGGGACTGATCTGGTGATCGAGCAGGACAGTCCAATGTGTCGATATTCTGTAGAGCATCTTGAGTTACAACAATAGTATGTGGAAGACCGTTATCCTGTTGGAAAACCCCTGTGGTATACAGCTCACGTTTGGCATCACAACATGTCGAATCATGAGATTGATGTACAAATTTACGGTCAGAGTGGCTGAAATAACCACTAAAGCGCTCCTGGTGTCGTACGAAATCGCACCCCATATACATAAGTCCACGTATAGGTACAATGCGTCTAGGTTGGCTGCCGGCAGTCAGCTGGCTTCCTTCTAACCAACACACGTACATTACTGGCAGCGAGTCAGTACGGGCTTTCGTCAGATGACACAACAGACCTCAACCCTGTCCTCCAATGAACTCTCGCTTGACACCATTGAAGTCCCAAATGTCAGTGGTTTTGGGTAAATGGAATACATGCTATAAGACGTCTGGCTCGGAGCTGCCCTTGAAGTAACCGATTTGTGACAGTTCCTCGTGTCACTGTGGTGCCAGCTAGTGCTCAGATTGCTGCTGCAGATGGAGTACTGTCCGTCAGAGTCAGAAGCCGAAGACGAAGCTCTTCCCTCTAAGTAGTGTCACGTGGCCGTCTGGAGAGGGGTCTCCTTGCGACAGTACATTCTCGTGATCACCGCTGCCATCAGTCATGTACACTGGCTACACTCCTACCAAGTCTACCTGCAGTATCGCAGAAGGAATATGCAGCTCCTTGTAGCCCTATTACACGACCTCATTGAAACTCAGTGAGGTGTTGATGACGGTGTCTTTGTCACCTTAAAGGCGTTCTTGACTAGCATCAACTCGCTACATTCAATCTCAGAGATAACTAATTCCAAGAGCATGCATATAAAGCAAACTTCATTTGCATCCTCGTAGTAGCCTACTATCACCACTGTTGTGCCGCTGGCACGAAACGTGAATAGACAACATCTTTCAAATGTAGAAACACGCCTACCAACTCTGTGTTAGTGTTACGACTTTTTTCCGTCAGTTCGCAGTTTGTGTAACTACGCAAAGAGTGACTTGATACTAATATTAAACTTTATTCAGGAAAAGTTGTGTGTGCGAGCCCGCACGTGTGTGTGTTTGTGTGTGTGTGTGTGTGTGTGTGTGTGTGTGTGTGTGTGTTTGTGTTTGTGTGTGTGTGTATGTGTGTGTGTGTGATTAAGAAACGAATAAATATCGAAACAAGACCGATAGTTGTATAAAGTTGTGTTTCGACGAAAGACTGTAGAGACTGTTGAACATATGCGCACTCTGTGACGTGACAGTTGCGAAAGTAAAAACTATTATCCGAAATGCCTTCATTAAGGAACATAATTTTTTCTAGGACCTTTGTCACGCATCAGGACAGAGTCGGCATGATTACGAACTGGTGCGGCGTGATTAGTTTAAGGTGCCATCAACAAGTGGCAGCGTGCAAACCATTCCACGAAACATCATCGATATGGGCTTCCGGAGCCGAAGGCCCACTTGTGTACCCTTTAGGACTGAACAACACAAAGTTTTATGCCTCGCGTGGGCCCGTTAACACCGACATAGTACTGTTGATTTGTGGAAACATGTTGCCTGATTGGACGAGTCTAGTTTCAAATTATATCAAGCGGATGGACGCGTAGGGGTATGGAGACAGTCTGATGAATCCCTGGACTCTGCTTGTCAGCAGGGAACTGTTGAAGCTGGTGGAGAATCTGTAATTGTGTGGGGCGTGTTGCAGTTGGAGTGATAGGGGACCCCTGATACATCTAGATACGACTCTGACAGGTGACACGTACGTAAGCATCCTGTCTGATCACCTGCATCCATTCATGTCCAATGTGCTTTCCGACAGACTTGGGTAACTCCAGCAGGGCAATGCGACACCTGACACGTCCAGAATTGCTACAGAGTACCTCCAGGAACACTTTTATGATTTTAAACACTTTCATTGGTCTTAAAGAGCCCCAGACACGAACATTATTCAGCATGTCTGGGAGGCCTTGCAACGTGCTGATCAGAAGAGATCTCCATCCCCTTGTACTCTTATGGATTTATGGACAGCCTTGCAGGGTTCATGATGTAAATTCCCTCCACCACTACTTCAGATATCAGTCGAGATCATCCCATGTCGTGTTGCGGCAGTTCTGCGTGCTGTCGGCAGCGCTACACGATATTATGCAGGTGTACCAGTTTCTTTGGATCTTCTGTATATTTTGACGTCGTTTCGGGGGACCGCTAAGTAAATAAAATTAATAAGAAGTGAACAAGAGCTATCGTTTTTAGATCAGCGAACTTTCATAATTGTGGGCATAAGCCTCTATTGTTTGGTGTCAGCCGCTACAGTATGGAACCTCGCGACCGCTACGGTCGCAGGTTCGAATCCTGCCTCTGGCATGGATGTGTGTGATGTCCTTAGGTTAGTTAGGTTTAAGTAGTTCTGAGTACTAGGGGACTCATGACCTCAGAAGTTAAGTCCCATAGTGCTCAGAGCCATTTGAACCATTTTTTGTTTGGTGTCATCCCCTTCAGTTCTGCGCGTTCCCAATCTAAACAATTACTTATTATATAAAATATGTCAACCAACCTGTCTTTAAGTAGACTATCACTGTTAAATAATAGAGATAGCTATTTATTTTATATCTGATATTTACATAATTAGGTACTAATTTATTATGATGCGTTAATACCTCTTACGAGGCCTATATCCTGCATTGGTTTCAACATGGCGTTCTAACTCACGCGACATTAAAAGGCGAAGATGAAGTGCGCGTTGCGCGGTATGCGGTGCGCAGCGTAGTTAGGTGACGGCAAGTCCGGCGTACCGAAGGGGCAGGCGTCGCTGACGGTTGTGTCTATACTGCTAATTTTTCGGAATAATTTAACTAAGACTTAGGCTCTACGATTTAAGATAGTTGTTTTGATATTTAACTGTGTTTTCCAGTAGCTTACTTGTACTTAAATTCCATACTTTATAATTTGTAGGTGTATTCTGTATTTATTTCACTTACTTAGCGTTCTGCCAACGCGACGCCACTTGGATCAAAATAATACTAATTTTATTAAACTTAGGGGCAATACTTTTATTTACTTTTCAGAGACTATTTGTGACAAGGTCTCTTTTAAAATTTAAGGTTTATTTCAACTTTTTAAACTTTAGATTTTATTAGTAGACACGGTATGTTCGACACTCTGTCCGCACATTCACACAAATTTTTTCCAGACGAAACATGAAACTGTGTCAACAGATGTTTACTCACCGAATTCTGCTTATTCTGACAATAGCTCTATTTTTATAAATATCATCACAGTTCGTTGTGTCCATAGTTTTGCATAGTCAGCGCATACACAACTCTCCCACTAGAGCGCGCCCCACTAAGCACAACAGTGCAGGTGCAGCGCTCATCCGCCTCCGCACTACGAGATGGCGCTGCCATAGAGACGGACCAAATTCTCCTTTCGCCGATCCGTGTATTAATATGTAACGCAGCCAATGAGATTGCTGCTAACGTAGAACCTTTTCTCCACGCAGATCATACTCGTGCAGTGATACATGAATGCGTGAGGTATTATAACGAGTGTCAGTCTGCATTTGTCTGTACCAGTCTGCATTAGTCTGTACCAGTCTGAACGAGTTCTACATTTGTCTTTACCAGTCTATAGTCATGTTTCAGTCTGCGCTTATTAAGATTACCATATTCCTGTACATAGCCATGAAGATAAGTGTATAGACACATTTGTCAAGTATCAGAGATATATGTGAGAATAAGATTAACGTACCAGTACCAAAGGAACTTCAGATTGTCAATTGTAAATAGCATCCTGAACCAAGTTAAGTAATTTTTATGCTTGTTATTATTTTAATAAAAGTGTGTGAAAATTAATCAATTCTGTTTAAAGTTGGTCACCGTCAATCTGCTACTCTAAGCGTGCAAGTGGCATTTCTATCGTCTGACCTAACGGCAGAAGATAAAAACGCCACGATAAGACCACGAGACATATTGCTGACATTCGCCTACTTCGTTAGAGCGACAAGTCAAATGATCTGATGGTGTGTGTACTGAAGGCCTTACAGTACGCACACCACATTGGCGACGCGGTACTAAGGAAACAGAAGATCTCAGCACGATTACAGATGACTACGTGTGAACCTAAAACAAAATAGAATTACAGTAGGCTTCTGGAAGATACGTACTTGACTGCTAACCCGCTCTCTTGCAGCTGAAATATCATTATTGCAGTAATCTAGTCGCACTTGTAATTTTCAGATAACCATGGACCTCACGGCGCAGATCGTAAATCTAATGGCACAAATACAACAGACGCAACAGGCGTTGCTTAGAAGAGTGGAACGTTTGGAGTCGCAGCCTGCAGTAGCGTCTCCGCTACGAATTAAACTTCCGCCACCACCTCTCGCAGTTTACAACAGCAAGGAAGAAGCGTGGCCGGACTATGCAGCACGCCAGATACCAGGTGATGTACAAAAAAAGATCTTATTTTTTGGCAAATTGCGGCGCAGCTATCTACAACCTTATCTTAAAACTGAATATGTCCTAAATACATTAAACTCAAGTCAACGAAACTATAGCCAAATAGAAAAAGCGGCACTAGCAATTATCTTTGCAGTGAAGAAGTTTCATGACTACATATACGGAAGAAAATTTATTCTACTCACAGACCATAAGCCATTGGTGACAATATTCGGACCACACAATAGAGTATCCACTAAGGCAGCACAGCGTTTACGACGTTGGGCATTGCTATTGTCTCATTACAACTACGAGATCTCATATAGATCGACGGCAAAACATGCCAAGCCGATGTACTTTCACGTCTACCGGTGGGTCAAGATGAACATTTTGACAAATCAGAGGACATATGTTTTCAGATTGACGTAATCAGTGAGGACGTCGTGGAAAATTTCCCCGTCAATGCCATCTTAATATCTAAATTAGTGACCAAAAATCCAAGGTTATCAAAGATAAAGCAGTATATTCTTACGGAATGGGCCACCGATAAGAACATCTTAGCTCAGCCAGAAGTGAAATCTTATTGGAACATGAGACATGCTCTCGCAGTGCACAAAGGCATCAATTAGTTCACAGTGGAACGGGAAAAACAAGAGTAGTTATACCCACAGCTCTTAGGAATAAAGTGTTAACAATGTTACACCAATGTCATTGGGGCATAGTACGTACGAAACGCATGGCCAGAGAACATTGCTATTGGAAGAAAATTGATAAAGATATTGAAACGATGCTTTCTAACTGTAAATTATGTCAGACGCATCATTCAGCTCCGCCAAGACAATATTTTCCGTGGCCACAGGCAACAGAACCTTGGTCAGGATTGCATATTGACTATGCAGGTCCTTTTCTTGGAACTTCTTGGTTCATTGTCACTCATGCATTTTCAAAATTCCCTTTTGTACCACAAATGCGTACAATTTCTTCAGCGACAACAATTCAAGCGCTGTCGAAGATATTTTCAAGTGAAGGATTGCCTCAAACCATAGTGACCGATAACGGCACACAATTTACGTCGCAAGAATTCCAGTCATTCTGTCAGATGAACGGAATTGCACATTACAGGACGGCACCATTTCACCCTGAGGCTAATGGACTCGCCGAACGATTCGTACGAACGTTCAAGGCACACATGACGAAATTGGTGCAACATTACAACAAAGAGAATTCCTTATTAATTTTTCTGTCACAATACAGAGCTATTCCGCATGAGGCACAGTTGCCAGCAGAAAAACTGCATGGGCGACAACACAGGACTTTGATGTCCATCCTAAAACCCACAATGCATCCCGAAAATGATCAACGAACGTCGAAAGGACGACGATTCAACGTAAACGACAAAGTCCTCGTAACTGTCTACAGTCGGGGAAAACGTACTTGGACACAAGGAATCATTGTAGAATGCATTGGAAATGTCATGTATAGAATAAGAACGCCAAGCGGCATAGTTATTCGCCGTACTAATCAATTACGGCAGCATAGACAGCAGTCACATATAGGCAGAACTCCTAGGCTGTTTCACTTTGAAAACTCAGAAGATGTCAACCCCGAGCAGCTCGCAGGATTGCAGACGCCGTCACCGGCAGCAGCCGCCGCCGCCGCCGCCAACGCAGACACCGCCGCCGACGCCGTACCTTCATGGGCAGCCGACTACACCAGCCGTCCACAGCCGACATCCCCAGAGAAGATGGACGTCATAGAAGAATTAGATTTAAGCTATGACCAATGTACCGATGTTGAAATGCAATTACGTAACGAAATTTTTGCTTTTCCGGTTCCCTGATCCGTAGGTTTTGAGTGGGTTTTCCTAGCGGACCGCTGGCGAATGCCACAGGGAACAACATGTGTGCACCCACAGACATACGCACGCCGGTAAGCAAGAAAGCAGAAAAAAAAGGCTTTTCAAGCAAACTTCTAAAGCTTTTTTTTCATCCCCCGGAAGGGAGGGATGTTGTGTACATAGTTCCGCGTAGTCAGCGCGTACACAACTCTCCTACTAGAGTGCGCCCCACTAACAAGGGAACCTCCCCATCGCACCCCCCTCAGATGTAGTTATAAGGTGGCACAGTGGATAGGCCTTGAAAAACTGAACACAGATCAATCGAGAAAACAGGAAGAAGTTGTGTGGAACTATGAAAAAATAAGCAAAATGTACACACTGAGTAGTCCATCAGCAACATAGGCAACATCAAGGATAGTCTGAGCTAAGGAGCGCCGTGGTCCCGTGGTTAGCGTGAGCAGCTGCGGAATGAGAGGTCCTTGGTTCAAGTCTTCCCTCGAGTGAAAAGTTTACTTTCTTTATTTTCGCAAAGTTGTGATCTGTCCGTTCGTTCATTGACGTCTCTGTTCACTGTAATAAGTTTAGTGTCTGTGTTTCGCGACCGCACCGCACAACCTTGCGATTGTTATTGAAATCGCGAGCTATATTTACTTGATTATATTGCCCACGGATTACATCTCACGTGTTTAATGCACTCTCGTCCAACGTCGTGTGTTTCGATGTTTGTTTAGGTGTAGCGTCTCCATACTACGGCGCAGTTACCTCGCATCGGACGGACGGACCGACAGATAATAACTGTCTGAAAATTAAAAAAATGAACTTTTCACTCGAGGGTAGTCTTGAACCAAGAACCTGCCGTTCCGCAGCTGCTCATGCTAACCACGGGACCACGCTGCTCCATAGCTCAGGCTATCCTTGATGTTGCCTATCTTGCGCATGGACTACTCAGTTTGTATATTTTGCTTATTTTTTTCATAGTTCCACACAACTTCTTCCTGTTTTCTCGATTGATCTGTGTTCAGTTTTTCAAGGCCTATCCACTGTGCCAACTTATAACTAAATCTGAGGGGGGTGCAATGGGGAGGTTCCCTTGTAAGCACAACAGCGCAGGCGCAGCGCTCGTCCGTCTCTGCACTACGAGATGGTGCTGCCATAGAGACGGACCAAATTCTGCTTCCGCCGATCCGCGTATTAATATGTAACGCAGCCAATGAGATTGCTGCTAACGTAGAACCTTTTCTCCTCGCGGATCATACTCGTGCAGTGATACATGAATGCGTGAGGTATTATAACGAGTGTCAGTCTGCACTTCTCTGTACCAGTCTGCATTAGTCTGTACCAGTCTGAACGAGTTCTACATTTGTATTTACCAGTCTATAGTCATGTTTCAGTCTGCGCCTAATAAGATTACTATATTCCTGTACATAGCCATGAAGATAAATGCATAGACACTTTTGTCAAGTATCAGAGATATATGTGAGAATAAGATTAACGTACTAGTACCAAAGGAACTTCAGATTGTCAATTGTAAATAGCATCCAAAACCAAGTTAAGTAATTTTTATGCTTGTTATTATTTTAATAAATGTGTGTGAAAATTAATCAAGTTCTGCTTAAAGTTGGTCACCGTCAATCTGCTACTCTAAGCATGCAAGTGGCATTTCTATCGTCTGACCTAACGGCAGAAGATAAACACGCCACGATAAGACCACGAGACATATTGCTGACACTCGCCTACTTCGTTAGAGCGACAGGACATATAATCTGATGGTGTGTGTACTGAAGCTCTTACAGTGCGCACACCACACAGTTTCAAGGTTCTGGCAATGGAATATCGCACGTGAGATTTTGTGTTTCAGCCTGGAATTGTTATTCTGACTTTTTTTCTGTTCTTTCATATTTTGTTCATGTATGCGATATACGTGTTTTTCTTAATTCACACATGCAGTCCTTGACTATTTTAGTATATATTTAGCTAATTTAGGTAACAAAAGCAATAAGCATTGGCGATAGTTCTAAATGAAGTCGCAAGAAAGTGGTCTGCCAGTGCACTCTCTCGCGGTACGCTGCCTAGACTAATAGGACAAGATCATTTGATTTAGTACTACAAAAGTCCTCGAGAGTGTATGTTTATCTTTCACACTTGAGTCACAATCACCGTTTGTCTGCTTTGTAGGTGCTGAAACGGGTGGCCACAAAAGACAAAAATCATCATGTTTGGTCAACTTTAAAAGGTATACAAATCTTATCACTCACTTCAGTTTGGGTCCTTTTGAGCTCTACAATCAAGTACTACGTAATTTGATGTAGCTCTTGCGTATTACTTAGCGTCTATCAAGAGAGCGTGCTGGTGGAAAACATTTTTACTTCATTTAGGTGATGAGATTCAAACGACTGAACAGACTTTAATGGAACGTAGTTAAGGACCATCCTGATTAACGAAGATTTGAAATAAAAAGAAGCTGCACTAAAATGGGACATTTCGTTTGGGAGCTACGGAACCAGAGAGTGGTACACAGATACACTAGTTACACAAAGAACACCCCCCCCCCACCCACCCCCGGATGGCGTCGGGTGTAAAAAACTGCCGGCGCAGCGTAGTAACGGTGGCTGACTGTGTGAACGGTAGATGCCACGACAGATTACCACGAGCTGTAGCGTCACTTTAGTTGTGTATGTAGACGCAGCCTTACATCCTCTCATGAGCGCATGATAGCTGCTGTTAGTCAACTGAAGTTAATAACTTGTTTTGGAACGGTAATGCTAGCGGCCTAGGCAACAACGATGTTGGCGCTCTAAAATAGTCCTGCTGCGAAAATTATTTTGCTGATAGAGTTAGCCACGCTCCAGCGGTATACACGTTAGCGCAGCACTCGGCTGGACTTACCCGCAGGAACACTAGCAGACGACTGCGGTAGCCAGTAAGTAATAGAAGCACTTTAAGTTTGGAGACTGAATACACAAGGCCGCCTGGTATGACGCTAAGACTCACATCATCCCTCAATGATCATCGGAGACTGTGTCATAAGACCAGAAAGGCTGCGAAGCAGTTGGCAGCGGATCAACTTGGACTCACTTATGTTCCCATCTAACAGATTTCTACGATGCCACTGTACAAGCCTGGAGTGCAGTTCACCAATGATTCGCAGAATACCTTCATTAATGTAGACAACTGCAGTGTTTTCAGAACTTTTAAAGACCTGAATATGTCCAAAAGGTCGAAAATGCAATGGTGGGTATCGTAATACATATACAGTCAATGCTGAATATCAAGTCATTTAAAAAATTCACAGAAAATAACTTGCACATTTTAATAAAACGTTCAGTTGGACAGTAATGTTTACCTTGAATTGCACTATCAGTTCTCATAGCCTAGTAGGGCTATGATTAACTTCTGCTTCAAATGTTATGCTCAGGACAGGTCAGAAAGACTAATAACTATGAAATCTAGAACTGTGTGAAAAATAATGTGAAACTGAAGACTGCTTACAACGCAGTTTACGTCTATCTATCGGAAAAGTAAACAATCAACAATTAACGCCGAGTATTTTGGAATGGTCAGATTCAATAAACTAAAGTATTTCGAAACAGCACCCACAGGATTCCCAACTTTAGAGGCCTTAAAATAAAAGTTTGGACCTATCAGCATTGTACCGGTGATGCAAATTTTGTGCAGCACGACGGCTCAGTGTTATTGTTGTGGTCTTCAGTCCTGAGACTGCTTTGATGCAGCTCTCCATTTATTCTACCCTGTGCCAGCTTCTTCATCTCCATGTACCTACTGCAGCCTACATCCTTCTGAATCATTCATCTCTTGGTCTCCCTCTACGATGTTTACCCTCCACGCTGCCCTTCGATACTAAATTGGTGATCCCTTGATGCCTCAGAATGTGTCCTACCAAGCGATCCCATCTTCTAGTCAAGTTGTGCCACAAATTTCTCTCTCCCCAATTCTATTCAATACTTCCTCATTAGTTATGTGATCTAC
This sequence comes from Schistocerca cancellata, assembly GCF_023864275.1. Taxonomy (NCBI): domain Eukaryota; kingdom Metazoa; phylum Arthropoda; class Insecta; order Orthoptera; family Acrididae; genus Schistocerca; species Schistocerca cancellata. The sequence goes on along the minus strand of NC_064626.1, from coordinate 193,582,775 downwards.
CCATCTAAACTTCAGCATTCTTATGTAGCACCTCATTTCGAAATCTTCTATTCTCTTCTTGTCCAAACTATTTATCGCCCACGTTTCACTTCCGTACATGGCCACACTCCACACAAATACTTACAGAAACGACTTCCTGAATCTTAAATCTATACTCGATGTTAACAAATATCTCTTCTTTAGAAACGCTTTCCTTGCCATTGCCAGTCTACATATTATATCCTCTCTACTTTGACCATTATCAGTTTCTTTGCTCTCTAAATAGCAAAACTCATTTACTACTTTAAGAGTCTGATTTCCTAATCTAATTCCCACAACATCACCCGATTTAATTCGGCTACATTCCACTATTCTCGTTTTGCTTTTGTTAATGTTCATCTTGTATCCTTCTCTCAAGACACTGTCCATTCCGTTCAGCTGCTCTTCCAGGTCCGGCTCAATAGTAGGAGTATTTCAAAAGGGTGACATTCGAATAAAACACGAGCGATCATTTGATACATAGGAGTTTAAAACGAAAACCTGAATTTTGGTTTAACCATTTCACTTCACTTACGAAATAACTGTGCAACAGCGGAATGACTGGATAGAAATTACTGAACTTCTCTTTCAAAAATAGCTTTTAGCATCGCTGTCGTATTCTGTAGTGGAAATCATCCTTACAGGCATGGTGTTTTGTAATGAAATATAATTCGACCACAGAACTGATGAGTAAAGTAAGCAGATACAAACATTCCTCTGTATTTCTCCTGAGCAGATATATTTTCTTATTGGCATGTAACTCAGGAGGTCGTATTAACGCCGCCATAAAAAGAGGGATAAACAGGAAGGAGGCAAAGCATATCCACGTCCCGTCAACATTGAAACCGCTGTGACTTTCACACCTCTAGTGCCTCAGGTGTGTGCATGTGAAACAACGTACTTTTCATGATTTATTAATTTTGACTTTTAATCTCAGGCTTATTTAGTCTGAGAGCATAGTATAAGTGACGCTCAAAACAAAGGAACATTTGAGGTATTGATTGTTATTTATGTGGCAGAGGATCCAAGAAGATTTTCTTGAAGCTTGACTGTTTTTTTTTTCGGATGGTGCGAGGAGGGGGTGCAGAGAAGGGAGTGGTTAACAGGAAAGTATCAACGTTCCACGTTCAGATTTACGCGTAAGAAATGCGAATAGGATTCGACTGCCTCCCCAGTTTCCCCTCCCCCATTTCAGCCCCGCCACCCTCCACTAACTCAACATAGTTCGATCATTCACTTTTTCCTTTCGTAGTCCTACTGTTTATAAAAGGGGTGACACAGGGGGCTATCAATCTCTTAAAAACAAAATGACATAGACATTAAAAGAGTCACATATAAATGAGTATTGAAATACAATACTTACTACTACAGTAAACAATGTAATTCAATGCCATGCTGAAGTACAAATGCTCATAATATTATCTGAGTGTATGGTTTGGAGCGACGTTTAAAAGCTCAAAAATCAACAGAACACATCTTCTAATGCAGAATCGAAGAAAAAGAATCCGAGAAGAACCTATTCTCGTGTCCTATTGCAATTAATACAACCATGGACAATTTTAACATTAAATCAGGAAAATGAGTACAGAGCTGAATATACCGTTGAAGATGAGGTCGCAGCAGCTCAGACTGCACAAAAAAGTGGAGACAAAATCGACCGTGAGCTTTTCCGAGAAATCAGCCGGGTACCACTTCGGGAAAAGGCCAAACAATTGAACGGATAGCCGTGTGCCAGCCTAATGCCCTAACTACCGTAAAAGTCTATCTATGGCATTCCCTCCAAGTTAACTTTATTGGTATCAGCACATGGGGGATGTCCAAATACAGTCTTTATTCCACGCCATTTACGCACTATTAAGAAGAGCTGAACGGAAGAAATGTAAAATGGTCGGAGGTTCCAAATCTGACATTTCTCAGGATGGTGAAAAAAACGTGAACTTCTGATTGTACATAACTTATTGGTCTCCACAAAATGAGTAGATTTTCTGATACCACAGGTTTATGGTGACCCCCACATTATAGCAAAGAATAATGAGTTAAATTAGTAGGAAAATACTTTATTTATCACGATTTAAGTGCCATAACAACATAGTTAGCTGTTCAGAGTGCCAGTAACAAAACTTCTAAAAGTTGTTTCTTGCAAAGAGGGAAACATGAACTGACAACTGTTAATAATGCAAATTTTTTTACACCGACAGTGGTGTTACCTTTTTCTAACCGGCAGGCTTATCTCCAGACGGATGTTCGCCTTTACATTGCATGTGTTATTGTTTACATTATTATTTGGCTGTTTTACCAAGAACTAATGTAAACAACAAGTGTAAGATAAACAACAGCGGCTGACTGAAGATGAACCGGTAGTTCGAAACTGTTAACGTGGTGTTTGTGTAAATAGACAGCGCTATTCTCGATAGCAGGTTACTGTTTTCTTCTTTGCAAGAATCAACATGTACTTTGTACACAGTCGTAGTCTCAGAAATTTAAGTTTCGATAAAATTGTCGGAGAACAGTTTTTGTTGCATAATACTGAGGTACTACGTTTTATCTGAAGAACAGAAATACAGCATTAGCTTCTAACTAATAGAACCGTAATGGGCGAAAACCTCTTCTCATGTTTATTAAATTTCGGGACTTCAGAGGGAAGTACAGCTTGGCAGTAAGACTACGTCCCATCTACTAACGCATATCTTAAAGACTTCCTCCACTGTTTGGCCCCTGAATCAAACCCAGGAACATGCAACAAAGTACTGGAAGCGCAACATCACTGACAACACGTTTTGAGAAAAATGGCACTTAGAACCCTTTCCATTCACACTCGTCAGTTAACAGTTTGTGCTCCCTGCTACTGACTAGCAACAATATTTTATCAAAAACGAATAAAATTTTAGCTTAAATTTGGCATCAGACATTCCGTAGTTCCTGTGGATAACATTAAGTATATACTAGTACCATCTAATTCTAAACTAGTATCGCGTGATATTATTAGCTTATTTACAAATGTTCCCACCGATGACTGTCTAAACAGATCGTAAGTAAATTTCCTCGAATGTCGTGACATTAATCTTCAAAGAAGCACATCTCCGTAAAATAATTTTTTTCCAGTTCCAGAAACATTTTATTAATAATTCGATAAAGTAGTTATGGATTTTCGTGTTAGTCTCTCAATATTTGAGTTTTAATGGGCAATTTCGCACCAGTTTTCTTACAGAAAAGACCACTAGGTTGCAAAATTAAATTTGAGCTCAGTTATGTGGATCATGCGTTGTTTTAACGGGCTCGTATTATAGGACTATTAAACACAATCTTAAAGCATTTAAACTGAACAAAATAAAATCCAGTTCACGATGGAGCTCGGAAGGTCTTGTATGTTCTATGACATTAATACAGACTTTTCACAAAGCAACAGTTAGCATTTGCTGAAAAACAACAGCTCGCAATATAAAACGACGAACATGCAGCTTTCCATTCGATGGTGTATCACTTCGTAACGGTTTCATTATCCGGACATGCTTTTCAGTCAAAATTAAATGTTGTCAAATTATTCGTTCTCAGTAATGACTGTAGGTCCCATCTGGTTGGTAATATTGTACGAAAAAAATGAAATTCGTAAATTTGCACCACTTCTGTACCTTGACCGACAAGAACCTGCCTGTCCCATTTGTCAGGCAACTCCAGACATACGTTTCACAATAACAACAACGTAGTAAAATTTTATGCATCACAACAAAACCTTTACCCAGTAATGGAGTGTACGAAATGAGCTGAAGCGATATTGGGAAATATATGTTGGTCAGTCAGTCAGAGCTGTGGCAATAGGTTATCGGAACGTGAGGTTGGCTGGAGACCAGGAGAGACAGATTTTACATATGCGGAACATTTTGAACAGAAAACCACACTTACGGTGGGGACTGCGATATTTTAAATATGTTACGATTCGCAGAAAGAAGGCTTTACTAGACACACATGAAATCAATAAACATATGACTAAATAGGCACTTAGCTTTAAAAGACAAGAATACGATTTACTTTTTCTTCTCTGTTAAATTAAGTATCAGACAAGCAAAATTTAAGTTACAATAAGAATTTAACTGTATTTTTCATTTTTGTTGTATGTAACGATTTTCTTATAATGTAAAGAAAATAATGCTTTCCTTTGTAGAAAATCTGGCCGTCAAGATTCCATGTATCTTCAGTATCTGTACAGTTATCGAATGCTTATCATTTCATGATTGCAACATTCAGTTATCATATGGCAATGATAGAAAGCTGATTCTCAACCAAATAAACAGAATTAAGAAAACTCCGGGGGACTGTTCCCTTTTTCATGAGAGCAGTCATGTTCTGTCAAGCAGCATCGGAAAATTCAGTTTCAGTCGTCAGTTAATTACTTTATAAAGTGTACATTGCGTCTCAAGCAAGTGTATACGTATGTTATGGTGTCCAACGTGCTGCTCGTTCTGTAATAACTCAGTTACTAATTTTATATCTGAGGAATGAACCAACTACCCAGAGCCACTTATTTTAGCAAGTAATCATTGATTGTACTGCTGATACCGTCGATTCCTCTGGATTTCTCAACGCGTGACGAAGCAGACTCTCAGAGAACAACCAGCTTTGTTGACAGAAGGTGAGAGTTCAGTGCCTCGCCCTGACAACTGAAACCAACAGAGGTATTTAACGTAATTACTCGTTGGTAAAGTAACCGCTCTGGCCCCTACGGTTCCTTCCATATTCGCCGTTTCGTTATACGATTGCGTGGGGCAGAGTGATTGAAAAGGGTTCAAAATGGCTCTGAGCACTATGGGACTTAACATCTGTTGTCATCAGTCCCCTAGAACTTAGAACTACTTAAATCTAACCTAAGGACATCACACACATCCATGCTCGAGGCAGGATTCGAACCTGCGACCGTAGCCGTCGCGCGGTTCTGGACTGAGCACCTAGAACCGCCAGACCACCGCGGCCGGCGTTGAAAAGGGAAAAAAGTTGAACAACGATCGAAGTTAGTAGTGGAAACTGCGCAGTAGAAGGTACAGGCGTTAAGAGGGTAAACACAATGACAGGAAGCGTTCTTCTGAAAAAGACCAGCGATTAACGAACCTTGCTGACCGACGCGTCTGATTTGGAGTGAGAAATACTTCGAGGGAGACCGAAGCCCGGTCAACGCGGGATGTGTCGTAACTGTGTATTAAACGCTAACAGCACCAATCGTGGAACACATTGCACCTGACACCTAAAGATATTTTTTTAAGTAGTAAGGGACTCTGCGAACAAAAACATAAAACTTTGAGAATGAAAACATGGCCAAATACGCCGTATTCTATTTATTGTCCGTAAAATTGGCCAATTTCAAGTGTGAATCATTGTCAAGAACATATTTTATGCTTTATGTTTCAGTTCACGTTCTACTATATTGCTGATACATGTGGACAGGTATACATCGTATATCTGTGTGTGTGTGTGTGTGTGTGTGTGTGTGTGTGTGTGTGTGTGTGTGAGGGTGGGGGGGGGGGTGTACAATAGTGTTCATGCTTACTTTCCTCAGCCGGTACAAACAGTTGTATTGCATTTTACTGCACAGTTGAATTGTTTTTTTTTTTATGCCACATACACACAGAAATATGATTTATACCTTTCTTTATGTACCAGTGGTTTGTTAGAATGTGAAATTAATCTTGATGCTTAAAATATGTGATTGGAACTGACCCACGGCTGAAACTGGCCAATTGCAGGGATGATAAAGAGAATATGGCGTACTTGGACCAAGTTTTCTTTCTCAACCCGTTGAGACTGAGTACCCCCACATAAATAAAATTTTAAATGGCAAGGAAGTATTCCGGACTGTTAAATATTTTTTGGAAATAACGTGTAAGATCCATTAGGCCGCCAGTGGATGATGCTATTGCATATAGGAAACTGGAAACGATAGTAAATTGTAGCGAATTGCAGGAAGACCAGCAAATTACCCAAGCTTGTTGCAGCGACTAACAATTGAAGATAAATGTAAATTAAAGTACTTTATAGTTCACAAACAGGCGAAAACATCCAATGTTACGTCAACGTTTATCAGTAATTCTAAACTTTAATAACGGTAAACTAATAGTATGTGACAGGAGCGAGCTGAAATGTTATGGCCACATAAAACTAGGTGTAGCAAAAGCAGCCACTAGATTGAGATTCATTAGAAAAAGCCTGCGGAAAAATAGTTTACCCACAGATTCTTTTGCTGATTCTCGGGTACTGCGAGTTAAGAAGTTAAAAGACCCAACGAGACGCGGCACGTTTTGTCACCGATTTGTTGAATACGTGCGAGAGCTTCACACAGATAATCACACAAACTCCAGAGGCGTTAACATCATGGAGAGATTTACTGTTGGCTTTCTGAGAGCGTACCATCCGAGAAGATTTGGATATAAGCTCTGGAAAGAAACGAGGGGACGCCATTTGAGGGAAGTCAGTGAAGGTGCAGGATATCATCGCAAAACCATTCAGAATTGATTATATCGTCAGCTATAGAGATATGCTCGGATAACGTAATGGTCTGATATGTCCTGCTCCTTGGAATTTCGCAAACAATGTAATTAAAAACAAAACTGTAGTTTACGGTATACAGAAGCAGAACATTTTAAATTAACGAAATTCCGCAAGTAGGGACACTGGTTCAAAACTACTTTGTCGATACATTGCCATAACAAAGTGAAATATGTTGACACTGCCGGGCTACAGGAATAAAAACTAAGATTATAATTAGACTTTCTACTTTAGTAGAACCATCAACTAGTCTTTTCATTAATATGGGATTGCTAGAGTAGATGACGAAAAAGTAAGAAATAAATTTTTTATTAGTTTCTGAGGAGGAAAACCAGTTAAATTACAGGAAGATGATTTTGTTTGAACTCCGCAATACGTATCATTCGTTGTCGCGTTTGAACGAAGAAACGGCAGAAGCTCTTCTTTTCAGGTTAGAATAATGTCCTACGAACAACTAATTTAAGTAAGTGGAGAAGATGCCAGGCAAAAGAAGCATCATTGGCAGCAAAAAGGGGGTACAGTAGGGTCTCCGAAAAAAAAAAAAGAAGGAACGCTTGCGAGAAATGTGTCAGGTAGAAAGTCTGTCACCAAGAAGGTTTCTTACACTAGATATTTTGTATTATTAAGTATCCGCTCGTCCTGTAAGGTGACCGGGCAATTTTTCTTATTGAATTTTAATTTACGATGTTTAAAGGCATGGCTATGGAGCCCGCGACAGGCAGGTAACTCGGTCTTGAGTCCCTGACTGGCACATAAATTTGTTTCCCAGGCTCTTCCGTCCGAAGCTGAATCAGGCAAAATATCACTCCCTTTTAATCGCACCATCCTAAATGGCCGTTACGAGAAAATCAGAGAATTTCGTACAAGAATTTTGTGACTTTTTCGCACTGAGCGTTTGTCAATGGAACGCAGTAGTGACATCCGAAGTACTCTCCTCTACACGCCATTAGGTGGCTTGCTAGGTACTGAAGCAGACACAAAAGTTGGTTGTATCACAGTCGTCAGCTCGTTGTAAACAAGTATTTATGTCACACATCATATCTCACCTCCCCCCAAACTGTCTATATTCGCTACCCGCTTAGTTTCTCGGTTTTAAAAGTAGCAATATACTTTTGCTTTCTTATGTTTTCTTCCGCAAATCGTTTGGACCCTCGTTTGAACAAAATGTATAGCTGCTGTGTAGACATTATCAGTTGTCAATGGCGAAGGTGAAAAATAAAATAAAAGATTACACGATATCCTGATAGGTAGGCCTAGAACCCATGCCATGCGAATGCAATTTGAGAATTTTGCAAAATATTTACATTTCCTACGTCGTTTCAACGATCACTTATAGCTCAGTACTCTTACCTGATAAAGAGTATCAGGATGGCTGCTTAAACCAGGGAAAAAAATTCGCTGTGAATTTCAGGTGTGAGGAGTACGATGGTGTGACGAAGCACCTGATAAATTAATAGGAGCGAGCGCAGCCATAAGCAACAGTTTAACCAAGTTTTCAAACTTCGATAATTTGTATGGAATAGAATTAACATACTTTTCGATACGAAGCATTTTAAAGTCTGTGATTTAAAAACTCAGTAAAATTCAATTTCCGTGCAAGGTTAAAGACGCAGGATGCCCAGCAATATCATGAAACTCTTGAAATTCCCTGAGATTGCAAGGTTTTCCAGAAGAATGGTCACCCTGCATGTTATCAATAGCCAGCTGACTAGTATAAAAAAAGAAGGGAAGAGTGCTTATATGACACATAAACCATATTGAATCGTAAGCACTACTGAAGTACATTAGAAGATTCCGTTTTGATAGCGCTCATACCTCCCGTGATGTGACGCATTTCATCACAACAAAATACTTTCTATAAATGAGTTACGAGAAATCACAGAACGCCAAGAATCCGCGTACTAGAGCACTTAGCGGTTTGAACACACGTTAAGATTTCGTCCTACTCGGAGTTGAAATGTGCAAACAAGGGACGAAGCCGCTATTTTTCCGTTCCACACATTACATTAGCACTACATTTTGCGACTTAACAAGAGTAATATTTCTTGTCTCACCCAGATAGCGTACAGCGTTGATAACAGACCAGGGGTACAAGACTTCGGGTGTAGGCATACATAATCTAATGATAAGTGAGTCATAAAATAGAACTGAAAATCAATCACAACTTGAACGGTATTATAACGTACTTTTCACAAGACTGACTGAGGACAGTTTGAAGGAACATTTATCCATAAGCGGAGCTCTTGCTGCTGACAAACCCATTGTGTTACTCATTCACGAAGACTGCTAGCTTCATGCAGCTAAATTTTTTCGTTGCCTCGTTATCTGATTCCCACTACTAATAGGATCCGAACTGAATACTCTTACCACTAAACAGATGGGATGAAGTACAATTAATACCGTTCTAAATGTTTTCCGTATGGCAAAACAGACAGAAACTTCAGCAATTATGGAGTCTGTTTTGAAAGTTAGCAAAGTACTGTAGACGTGAATAAAAGCTTTATGTGCTTTGTGGCGAGACTGTAAACTTTGTTACGACGAAGGCAACGTCGGATTACTTGTGAAAATACTGCTATTATGAAAATCGCCATGCTGCGAATCACAGACTATTAGGTTCTTGTAAAGTGACCTACTCTGCATGTCCGAACAGCCAGGAAACGAACCGAGCACAAAATCTTCTTGTGGCGCTTCTCTGTAAGCACCAGAACGTAACCGAGCACCGCCCAAGCCTCTGCGGACTCACCTCGAAACGGCTGTAGTGTGGGGTCGGAGACGTCGCTGCCTGCCCTTCTGGTGACGATTCCCTCCTCGGTCGATGTGAAGAAGGCAGCGGATTCATCTCCAACGCGACTTTCACTGCTGTGAGAACGATATTAAGCGATGCTGCGTCGACCAGAGACTGGTTCACCTCGTGACACCGCAGTAACTGAACCACTGACCTACGGGCTCACACGCAGTACCTGTGACTAGGGAGGGTTAGTGGCAGGGGTGGAGGGGATGACGCGCTGAAAATTTCGGAGAATTGTTTGCGAAACCAGAGGCGCCGCGTGAATAGACTCCCCATCCCCTAGATACCTGGACCAAGGATGGACCAACGGTCAAGGTGTTAGGAATGTCGACGACGACAATATAGCCACAGATAAACGCGGAGATGGCGGGGAAGAAAATCGGTTGTATCTTTGTTTGACATCCGCAGTACTTCATTCAAGAAAACTCTGGAAAATCCTAACGTGGATGGCCCGACTGGAATTTGTACTCCAGTCTTCTGGAAAGCGAGTCTGCGACGGTAGCGCTCTTGAGGCGATCACCAGCGTCTGTCAATTAGAGTGCTGCCCTCCCTTAAAACCTGACAGCAAGTCAATGTAGAAGAAACTCAGTGATGCAGCTGATAGATAAGCGTTGGCGGACCAGTTTCAAAGAGCTGTATCTTAGTTTTCAGTGATAGACCTCGTCTCTGGTAGTACGAGTGCCGTGTAGGTATACATCTTTTCGAAGCTACAATTTCCATAACTTACAGCGACACTGCATTTCCCATCGAAGTCCAGTTTGTGACTAACAGGACATGAGTTACATTGCAGTTTTGTTTATAACAGATTTTCGTTTTTAGGATTAGTTATCCAAATTGTAACTGGACTCTTTTTAGTTATAAATTGTACTTCAGATACTGAAATAGCGTTTAGCAGAGTGATCTTAAAAGCTGTGATATCATTTACATCAGTGTGACTATTACTATGCAACTCACAGTTAAGTGCCTGTTAGAGTATTCATCGAACCACTTTCGGACTATTTCTCTCCGCATTCCTTTCCCGAATAGGGCACGGAAAAAACCACTTGACTCTTTCCGTGCGAGTTTTGATTTCTATAATTCTTTTTTTTTTTTACGACGATCATTTCTCCCTACTTAAGTGGCGAAAAACGCCTTTGCTTTAATGATTACCACTTCAATTGGAATATGATATAGCTTTTTCGCTGTAATAAATAACTAGCTGCCCTTCTTTGAACTTTTCTGATGGTTTCCTGTATCCTATCTGATACGGATCCCATACCGCCCAGAAATCCCTCAGAGGAGGACAGAAAAAATGTAGTGTAGATAGTCTCTTTTAGTAACTTGTTGCATCTTCTCAGAGTTTTGCAAATGAAAAGGATTCTTTAGTTGCTTACCCCACAACATTGTCTATGTAATCGTTCCAACGTAAGTTTTGTGTTATGTAATTGCTATGAATGTAGTTGAATATACAGCCTTTATCTCTGTGTGATTTATTGTGTAACCGACATGAAACGGATTCCTTTCACTGCTCGTGTGGATGATCTCACACTTTTCGCTATTTAGCGTCCATTGCCAGCTTTAGCACCATAGAGATCTTGCCTATATCATTTTGCAATTGGATCTTCTGGTGACTTTAGTAGATAGTAAATGTCGGTATCATGTGCAAAAGTTCCAGAAGGGCTGCTCAGACTAACACCTATAAAAAATCAAAGCAAAACAGATGCGAAAAAAGCAAGTAAATTGTTCATTATTTCAAAAGTAAATGCTTACACATTTAACCCACTGAGACTACACGGCCAGTTTTTTATGGAAAAATGTTTGCGGTTGCCTATGGAACGATGATTGTACTCAGCCTTCGTTCAAAACAAATCGACGGCCACTGACAGCGGGCCCACATGGTGCCGAGGTTGGTTGGACTGCACTGGAGAAGTTTCGCTGGACAGCCCTTACACATCCTCCATTCGGCTCCGATCGCTCTCCACGAGATTTCTGGTATTTTTGGATGCCTGAAGAAGGAGATTCGTGACAGTCGACTAGCTTCGGAAGAGGAGGTGGACGCCAGGGTACAATCTGGTTCCATAGGCAACTGAAAAAAATTTTCCGTGAAGGCTCTGACCGCCTTGTGTCACATTGGAATAAATATCTTAACAGTTACGTCGATTACTTGTGAAATAGTAGTGAGTTCACGTACTTTCTTCTCTATCTGGTTTGACTGCCCCATATAGATTGGAAAAAGCAGATGACTTATAACAATTCCTTGGGGAATGCTTTGATCGACTTCTGTCAGTTTTTACCACCTGAACGTATATCCATACCCCTTCTAGAACTCTTCTTATCTTTTCCTTGTAAACATTTGCTTTACAGATTGTGCTTTTTAGTGAGTCTGCGTATATTTACCAATGATTCACCTTCAGCAAATTATAACCTGTATTACGTTGCTTCTACGTTCACATCTTGTCGTTATATGTTCTGCAGTGCTTTGTTCTGATATTTCCTGTTGGACACGCCACCCCGAGTTATGCGCCCTTATCTCCTGTTGTAATCCCGCTACCTGCGATGACCGCCACCCGTCCGGCGCGATTCCTGGAACTGCTAATGGTGGCAGCCGGTCTCGCCTTTGCTCAATTCTGCAAAAACCTCCCGTCAAAGATTTCTAAACGACGAGACAAAATATACACAATAGGAGTAATAATTTTCTTGCTGATTACTTGTGTCTCTCGAGATTTTCAGCAGATGATTTGCTGTTATCTATGTAGTCTGTATGTTATACCGATCCAATAAATAACGAACAACAACCATGATCTCTTAGCGGCTACTTTGTTGAATATATGTGATGAGACCTGTACAGAGATTCGTGTAAGATTTGTTACGTAGACAGCTTCAGGCAGAGCGCTTGCTGAAAGAACCACAAATTACCATCTGTAATACGGCTTCCGTATAAACTGTGTCCATATGGTTTATTATCTCGAAGCCACGATTAAGGGCTTTTAATTGTAGTTGTTTGAATTTCCAATCCACTTATTATGCACCTCTAACAGTTCAATGCCCTTTCTCTCACGGTGGGCTGCGCAATGTTTGTTGCTTTTACACAGTGTTTGAAACAAACGCCATAAACGTCGGAGTGCTTATCCTGGTTCGTCCGTTTGCTGACACAACAAAGCGGCCTAGGTGGCTTACTGGATTAGAATTTGAGAGGACAGCGGTCGAAACATCAGTCTGGCCTTCCGGTTTCAGGTTTTCTGTGATTTTCGTGCGTCACTTAAACCGAGTGCTGGAATGTTTCTTCTGAAAATTTTACTCCATGACGTCATCGTCTATGGAATGTTAAAACTTTATTTTATTTTAATTATTTATTTTGTGGTTGGCCAATTTGCGATCTTGAATCATTCTCCAGTCCCTTACCTTCACACAGTAGTTTATCCATAGATGCTCTAGCAAGGTGTTAAATAATAAATGCGTCCGAAGGATTTGTGTATAGAGAATGTCGCCGGGGGAATGTCCATATTTAGAGATATCTCAGGATTCAACATTTGAAGAAAAAAATCTAGCAAACTCGGGCTGAAAAATGCATACCTCAGGAGTTAGGCCTATGAGTCCATGTTCATCTTCGCTGCTGTGAAATACATCTCTTCTAGCAAACTAGGTCATACTTTTTAAGGCACGCATTTTAGAGTGTATATTTACTAGTCCATGTTTTCTTGTTTTCGTCCATACTACCTTCTCCGAAAATATGGAAAGCAAAGGGCTTACTGTGGAAATGGAAATGAGCGTTTGGCGTCATTGACCGAGAGGCCCCTTGCTGGGCAGGTCCGGCCGCCTTGGTGCAGGTCTTATTACATTTGATGCCACATTGGGCGACCTACGTGCCGGATGGGGGTTAAACGATGATAGCACAACACCCAGTCTCTGAGCGGTGAAAATCACAGACCCAGCCGGGAATCGAACTCGGGCCCGTAGGACGGAAATCCGTCACGCTGACCACTCAGCTATCGGGGCGGACCTTACAGTGTCAGACCTTCGCTTAAGAGTATAGAAGACGAAAAAATACTCATAACTTTGAAGGTCTGCATTTTTCAGCCAATGTTTACTAAATTTTTTGTTTCGAGTGATCGTTCCTGTAACACGCCTCAATACTGACCATTTATAGTCTGTGTGTAAACTAAAGAGCGTGCAGCGCTTCTGGTGGAGGAAGTGGCCTTTCCCGGAAGAACGCTGCCGCCGGCCTACAGGGGCAGCCATAATCTGTTGCCCGTTACCTGTCTAGCGGTGTAGATCGGCGTGCAGTGATACACGTCGTTTCTGTTCGTGGGATCTTAGTTGCCAGTGTCAGTGAGCTAATTTTGTATACTTACTGATATACGTCGATGTCCGGAAGTGATGGATAATCGTCTAGCATTGCAAGAAAATGTTCAGAATACGAAGAAGTGGAGGTATTTGTGGAGTAACGAGCGTTCGATCGTCTCTAATGTTATTACAGCGTGTATTAAAGAGGTGGCCCAAAAATAACTGTTGGCTAATATTACCATTCCCAACTAAAGGGCTGCAATCTATGCAAACGTCAGCCTCACACAATGGGACACATAAGTAAGGAACGGAAAAATAAGTCCCAGGGTTTACTGGAATCGCCACGAAGGAAAGCTAATAATTTTGGGTGGAAATCCTTCGTTATAGACAGTTTCAAAATCATATAAAACCTTTGATGCGTGTGGAACACTAAATCTGTATGTCGGCCACTATTCACCTGATTCTAAGACATATTGCTTAAAACATTTGCGCAATAGCTATTCTAAACACTGCTGAAATTTCCTTCGAAACATGTACACCGATTCTGGACTTCTAAGCAAAAAGCTTGACATTCGAGGTGCGTTCACGTATTCATTTTTATTTTTTGGTAAGAACTTTATTTTTTAATCTACAGCAGTGTTATCCTCTTCCTAATATTCTCCAACACATACTGTACCAGTGCTTTTTCCAATTCCCGAAACACTTTAGGAGCTGTTTCTTCGGGACAGTTTATAGGTCTCTTAACTGTGCATTTTTAATCTCATTCATGCTTGTAAAACCGCTGTCTTTTAAGGCCTGCTATGAAATGTTTATACCGCTTGTCTGCCCTTGGTTTACTCATAACAGGCTCACCAAAGGCAATATTTCCTATTTCTAAAAATTTCATACACTTTATTTCATTCTTATAACAAAATTTAATACAGATTCCCCTATCTATTTTTATACAAAGCAAATAATCGTTGATGCTACCAAAACACATGTAACCTTTCTGACAGCTGACAACAGAGTAAGTACCCAATATGCATAACATTGTACACATACTTTTGAGGCGTGTTTACAAAGACAGTAACAAAACAGTAGTGCAAATGGGACTAATACAACACACAAAATAAAAAATTTCTGCTTACTTTTTAAACACTCTTCGTGTTGCTGGAATTGTTAAGTTTCAGTGCAGTCCTTCAAAGAAAACTTCTACCTTTTAGTAGAAACACAAAATAAGAACAAGCCTTATATTCTACAGATTGCTTGCATTATATGGGGTTCGTTTTACGAATAGCAATAGAGGAACATACATTCACATGAACAGGCATTTGGTTCTATGTATGTAGTAGAATCCTGACTTCCGTTCTTATGTTAATAATATTTACTCTATAATGTTGTGTTTCGGAAGAAGCCATCGTTTATTGTATTCCTTATGCTCTTAATGCATTTGTCTAAAAATAAACGCAGCCGAGACACATCTGTACACGGCGTCGCCACAGATTTAAAGCGCGCGCCGCGGCGGGGCTGGCACTACGTTGTGAAACAGCCTGTAGAAGCGCCTTGTACTGGGATGGCGGAGCGGCGACTCGCTCGCTGCCTCTTCAGTTTACCGACAGACTACATCATGCGATGCCTTGTATACGCACACCGAAAACAGATAATTATTTCAGAATTTTACTTGAAACAGACAGTATGCTTGTTTTAGGTATACTTTAATTTATTGTATTTCAGATACTATTCGCAGTACGTCATCTGAAATGTCCAGGCTGGGAATTTATCAACGCCAATGAATTATCAGGGGAGAGTGTTCAAGGACAGAAGTAGCTGGAGCCCGTTAACGTTTTAAGTTCTGTATTTGTTTTCCCCTCCTATTTAGGTGTTGTGTCCACACTCTCAGAAATATGTTTGTGTTTAGTGTATGCCTCAATTTCAGTAAACGAGTGGATAGCACCAGGATTTCCACTTCACCGCACTCAGAACAGCGCCACACCGGTGCCGCAGTCCTCGAGAGAAGGCTGTCTTAGCTTATACCGGAAGATCGCTTGAAAGACTCATCTGAAAAAAAGAAATTGGCGACTGTAACAACTGATACTCTACATTTTTCTTTTACTGGTTACTGAAGCAGCTGTAAGGGCTAAAGGCATGCACGGAGCGACTCGTGCGTACACGCTCGCGTAGCTGCCGCCATCTTGGATTGCTAACCAGCTTGTTGTGTGATGACAAGCGGTCGCCCAGAGGCAAAACGCAACCACAGCTGAGTCGCTGGCAGAACCGCTTAACCAGGGAGGCAGGAACGAGTTGTCAGTCGTTCAGAATGGCGAGTCTCCACATATATGTAATTAAGTGCGGCCACGGTGACGGACACAGTGTAGCGAGTTGGCGTAGCGTTAATGACAATAACACAATGAGATATTCACTCTGCAGCGTAGTGTGCGCTGATATGAAACTTCCTGGCAGATTAAAACTGTGTGCCGGACCGAGACTCGAACACGGAGCCTTTGCCTTTCGCGGGCAAGTGCTCTACCAACTGAACTACCCAAGCACGACTCACGCCCCGTCCTCACAGCTTTACATCTGCCAGTACCTCGTTTCCTACCTTCCAAACTTAACAGAAGCTCTCCTGCGAATCTTGCAGAACTAGCACTCCTGAAAGAAAGGATATTGCGGAGACATGGTTCAGCCACAGCCTGGGGGATGTATCCAGAATGAAATTTTTCACTCTGCAGTCGAGTGTGCGCTGATATGAAACTTCCTGACAAATTAAATTTGTGTGCCGGACCGAGACTCGAACTCGGGGCCTTTGTCTTTCGAGTATTTTATGGACGATTGTATTTTACAGTCGTACAGGAAATAAAGAAAATGGCAGGTGAAGGCTTCAAGAAATCATTCAAAACATTCATCGCAGCTGCGCACCCTATCTCATTGAAAAGCTCAACTTTATTTGACACGCTTTTCAATTTCTCAAATCAGATTTGTTGAAACGTTGTCCTAGACGTGAAACATCTAAGAATAACCATGGTAGGTCAGTTCGACCACGCTGTCCAGTCCTATATATTTAGTATTGCTCAACAAACCAGCCACACGAACTGAATTAGGAAACTAATATCCGGTCCGTTTGAGAGTGTTCTCACTTACCGAGAATTCTCGTTGCTGCGGCGTGTCTCTTCGTGTATTTTAGTGATGGACATCACCGACATCATCTGGAAATTAATACAGGAAGCTTAGTTGCTTCGCAATACAAGTCAGTTAATAATATATTGGTGTGAGGAGGCGTTTTCTTGTATTACTCAGTGAGGATTCAACTTCAAAATATCTTATCGAAGAATAGATCCATGTTTAACAATCATATACGGCCTCTTGTTTTGTCTAATGATCCGTATCTAAAGGCTGTAAAATTGTTCGGGTCACACCAACATAGAAGAAATGAAATAGAAGTAATCTGTTGAATTATTGAACCATAACACTGACATCGGTTTGTGGTAGGATTATGAAACTATCACGTTCGAACATTACGAAATAACTAGTAGAAAAAGCTCTCTTGACAAGCAAAAAGCACAAATTCAGGAAATTTTTTTCTTACGAAACACAGGTGGTTCTTTATTTCCATGAAGTAAAGATGTCTATCGATAGGAGCTTCTAAGTTAAATATCCGTTTTTAGGTTTCCAGAAAGATTTTGACGTCGTTCTTCACAAACGGATTTTATTCAGATGACCTGCCCATGGCGTATCGTCTCAGCTGTGAGACATAATTTGTGCTTTCTTTTTAGAAAAGTCATAATTTGTAGTCATAGTCGCGAAGTCGCCCTAGTAAACCAAATTTAGGCCTGAGGTTACGCGCGTTGTAGTTTCTCTACTGTTCTTAATCTATATAGACGATTTAGGAGACAATCTAATCAACCCTGTTAGATTGTTTTCACATGATGCTGTTGCTTACCGCCCGATAAAGTCAACAGACGATTAAAAAGACTCGTAATATGGCTAAGACAAGATATCTGAATGGTGCGAGAAGTAGCAATTGACCGCAAGCAATGAAAAGTGTGAGGTTAGGAGTGCTAAAATTTTTGTGTGCTGCACCAACTGTGAATTTGCCGTCTACAAGATATATGGCAATGTACAATACTTTTTTCATCTCAGTAATAGTTATTTCACGTAAAACTGCAAAGTGTTTGGAACTGCTTATCAAAGGACGGCCACAATGACGGAAGCAACGAAAGTGTTCAAGATTAGTGGCATTCATCAAATCGAATGCCACGTAATCACATTGGAAGATTTTCTACCTTCGGCTCCTATAAACCAGAGTCACAGTTTCAACACTGTTTTAGTATGTCCATCCTTTTGGTTGGAGATTTGACAGACTTCGGAACTAGTTGTCGGTGAAGACACAACATTGTTGTTGCAGGTAGTCTGCGAAAATCAGTTTATAGATGCTGACCACTAAGGAATCATGTATACGATTGGCGTTAACCCCTCAGCGTCATTTGAGGGCTCAAGATGGTGTACTGAAGCATCCACAGCTCAAGCTGGATCTCTCCAGAGCCTAAATTCACAATTGTTTACAAATGAACCACAACGAAGACTAAGTACCTACGTTTCCCGAAAAGAAATACTTTCTTTACCTGGAGGAAAAGATTGTTAGAAGGGACAGAAGAAAGGGAAGAAGCCGGAAATAGTATCTGGGACTACATTCAAGAAGCAAGTGTAACCCCAGTTAAGAGAAAAGAAATAAATAAACCAAAGAGGAAACTGATTCTGGTCAAGCAAACAAATGGAATAGAAAGCAAAACTTAAATGTCGACAGAAAAAAATACAGCCTTTTCGCTGTCCAAACTGCTCTGAAAAGTACATTCCATCAACATAAGACTGCATTCATTGTCTAAAGAGCGAGTAGTGCTGGCATGAAGACTGCTATTGTTACGTAGGCTCTGGCGGCTTCATTTCTGTTCTCTATTAAACAGAATTCCTTCCGATTGGAATATTATCGCAGGTTTTTGTTCACAAACACCAGAAATATTCATTAAACCATTAAATTAAATATATTGTTTGCTGAGACGCAAGGTACATTACGTGTATGTGTACCGTAAATTACACTAAGAAGGACAGCTGAACGGCACGTATGTTTTTCCATTTTTAGCGCTTTGTATCTCAGTAAGATCACTATTTTGTCCGTCTGTCTGTCTGTTTGTCCGACTGTTAAAAACTCTTTTTCTCAGCAACGGGTCGACGCATCAAGTTGAAATTAATGCCACATACTAAGATCTACGATCCCTTGCCAATGTAAAAAGTTGATGCTTCTACGACATTTACATTATAATATATTTCATTTCTCAGTCGTACGTTTACTATGTTTTATTTATTTTTATTGTGTTGTAACAAGATCACGTAATGTGCTTGGAATAATAAGGCTTTAGTGATTGGTAGGACAGAGGAGTAAGATGAAGTATAAAGCAAAATTGGTTCATTTCCATCAAAATTGATTTTTAATAATGTAATGCGATTGGTGACCTTGAATGACCTCACTGATAAACATGTTGATCTCGTGTTTCAAATTCGGGGAAGGGGATTCAAGCACAGAGTACCCCAAAGCCAATGTAAGACAAGTATTGATCAACAGACAAAAGATATAACTTTTCAGATTATCAGTGCAGTTATAGAAGCAATTACCAAGTTTTAATACTTAGGACAGTAACGGCAGGGACAGCAGAACAATGTAATAGAGGAAAGAAGTAGCTGAGAGTGCTTTTCACGTGGTAAATAGGGTAATCAAAATTGGGGTTCTTATGAAACAAAAATGCAAATTTTTCAGTTGGTGTGAACTACAAAGTGTCACTTTTGGCAGCATGACGTAAACTTTTAATAAAAAAGAAAAAGTATTTCATAACCTGCGGCCTGTTCAGTGAGCATTAGGCAGATACTTGCTAACAACAACCAGTCGATGTAGTTGAGGCTCTTCTTATTCTTTTTAGTGGTCAAATCGAGGATTGGTTTGCAGTAATTAGGTTGGCGACAGGTAGACTTGACAGGCTCCTAAGAACTATACCAGTGAGATACAGCATAGGAAAAAACCCCAGAGGAAGACGACAAACGACAAATGAAAATGGATGTTCCATGTAAGTCCTACACGTGAATGTATAAGAAGGGAGGGAGATGTGAATGTTGAAGGTCTACACCCAATCTAATAACTGCAAAACCAGTCCGCAGAACTGGCCACTACATAGAAGAAAAAGCGTCACAACTAGCACATAGTTATTCCTAAAAAGCATCTCTCAAATGTTCACTGAATAGACTACAGGTTATAAATGATTTTAATGTTAAAAGTTCATGTCTTGCTGCCAAAAGTGACATGTAGTAGTTCATACTGACTGTAAAATTTCTATTTTAGATTCATAAGAACGTCAATTTTGAAAACCGTATTTACCACATAAAGTACTCCAAACCATTTTCTTCCTCTGCTACTTTGTTCTGTCCATCCTATTACTGCCTTAGGTACTAGGATTTTGTTGTTACTTCTATAAGTGCACTGATAATTCGCTTTTATTTAGCAAGCTTATGGTGGCTTTTCGCCACTGAGTGCTTGCAGCTCTTCTCCTGAACACGAAATGTGACGTCATCATGTTTTCCTGTAGTCCTAAGTCCGCATGCGTGGCACCCATCGTGAGCACACCTTCCGGTGGTTCAATGTTTCCGTTAAAATTATGTGAGCGATGCTTCGGGAAACCTCAGGAACCAACGTGCAGAGACCATCCATGGTAATCCGCCGATCTTCACGCATGCTTTGCTCTACCTTCAACACTGTCTCCTCAGAAATAGACGGTCTCCCGTTCCATTGTTCGTCGTGAATTTCGGCCCGACCAGCTGCAAACTCTTTGCACCTCTTACGAACATATTTGACATCCGTACACGACTCACCATACACTTGCGATGGATTTCAATCGGCCTAGTGCCCTTTGCTTTTAAAAACCGAGTAACTGCATGCAGTTCGCTGTAACAACCAACGGGACCTCCATTCGCAACGGCCGCCAAGCCGAGATTGAGCGCCTCAGCGTGGCGTGCGCATGTTTACACACAGCGTGTGAAGCACTCTTCATAACAGTGTGACCAACTGCCACACAAACAGAGTTCTGTACATATAAAAAAAAATAGGAGACCTTACTTTTGGGATTGAGCGGTTCTAGGCGCTTCAGTCTGGAACCGCGCGACCGCTACGGTCGCAGGTTCGAATCCTGCCTCGGGCATGGATGTGTGTGATGTCCTTAGGTTAGTTAGGTTTAAGTAGTTCTAAGTTCTAGGGGACTGATGACCTGAGATGTTAAGTCTCATAGTGCTCAGAGCCATTTTTTTACTTTTGGGATTACCCTCGTAAGAGTGTTAGTTGGAAATTAAAATCACCCTCTTCCCTGTCTTGTGTCCAGACAGGCATAGTACAGTCTGACATTGATGGAAACAGACCAATAATGCATCATACCCTAAGACCCCTACTCCTTGGAATACAACAATAATATATTACTGTATGCTGATGTGAAGAATTCATGCTACTACCTGCAATCGTTAACAAGTTATTTATGTACTCTAATACGCACGACATATATTGGTATTATCAGTGCCCTAGAACATTAATAGATTAACATGTTCTTAATGGAGTGTTTTGTAATATTATGCAGCGGTGCAACTGGGAACACTTGATCTTCACTCTCGTCAGCTACAGTTTTCCATTCATAATCTGTATACTGGATGATGTAGACCTTTAAAAGACATATTAATTCTGTTATT
This sequence comes from Schistocerca cancellata, assembly GCF_023864275.1. Taxonomy (NCBI): domain Eukaryota; kingdom Metazoa; phylum Arthropoda; class Insecta; order Orthoptera; family Acrididae; genus Schistocerca; species Schistocerca cancellata. The sequence goes on along the minus strand of NC_064626.1, from coordinate 193,561,426 downwards.
GGAAAACATGAACATATTTGAGCTTTGCAGGTAATGATACATTAGCACAGTAGTTTATTTGCATGTGGAATATATTTACACTACTGGCCATTAAAATTGCTATACCAAGAATAAATGCAGATGATAAACGACTATTCATTGGACAAATATATTATACTAGAACTGACATCTGATTATATTTTCACGCGATTTGGGGGCATAGATCCTGAGAAATCAGTACCCAGAACAACCACCTCTGGCCGTAATAACGGCCTTGATACGCCTGGGCATTGAGTCAAACAGAGCTTGGGTGGCGTGTACAGGTACAGCTGTCCACGCAGCTTCAACGAGATACCACAGTTCATCAAGAGTAGTGACTGGCGTATTATGACGAGCCAGTTCCTCGGCTACCATTGAACAGACGTTTTCAATTGGTGAGAAATCTGGAGAATGTGCTGGCCAGGGCAGCAGTCGAACATCTTCTGTATTCAGAAAGGCCCGTACAGGACCAGCAACATGCGGTCGTGCATTATCCTTCTGAAATGTAGGGTTTCGCAGGGATAGAATGAAGGGTAGAGCCACGGGTCGTAACACATCCGAAATGCAACGTCCACTGTTCAAAGTGCCGTCAATGCGAACAAGATGTGACCGAGACGTGTAACCAATGGCACCCCATACCATCACGCCGGGTGATATGCCAGTATGGCGATGACGAATACACGCTGCCAAAGTGCGTTCACCGCGATGTCGCCAAACACGGATGCGACCATCATGATGCTGTAAACAGAACCTGGATTCATCCGAAAAAATGACGTTTTGCCATTCGTGCACCCAGGTTCGACGTTGAGTACAACATCGCAGGCGCTCCTGTCTGTGACGCAGCGTTAAGGGTAACCGCAGCCATGGTCTCCGAGCTGATAGTCCATCCTGCTGCAAACGTCGTCGAATTGTTCGTGCAGATGGTTGTTGTCTTGCAAACGTCCCCATATGTTGACTCAGGGATCGAGACGTGGCTGCAAGATCAGTTACAGCCATGTGGATAAGATGCTTGTCACCTCGACTGCTAGTGATACGAGGCCGTTGGGATCCAGCACGGCGTTCCGTATTACCCTCCTGAACCCACCGATTCCATATTCTGCTAACAGTCATTGTATCTCGACCAACGCGAGCAGCAATGTTGCGATACCATAAACCACAATCGCGATAGGCTACAATCCGACCTTCATCAAAGTCGGAAACGTGATGGTACGCATTTCTCCTCGTTATAAGAGGCATCACAACAACGTTTCGCCAGGCAACGCTGTTTAACTACTGTTTGTGTATGAGAAATCGGTTGGAAACTTTCCTCATGTCAGCACGTTGTAGGTGTCACCACCGGCGCCAACCTTGTGTGATTGCTCTGAAAAGCTAATCATTTGCATATCACAGCATCTTCTTCCTGTCGCTTAAATTTCGCGTCTGTAGCACGTCACCTTCGTGGTGTAGCAATTTTCTACATCTACATCTACATCTACATCTACATCTTCATACATACTCTGCAATCCACCATACGGTGCGTGGTGGAGGGTACCTTGTACCACAACTAGCATCTTCTCTCCCTGTTCCACTCCCAAACAGAACGAGGGAAAAATGACTGCCTATGTGTCCCTATACGAGCCCTAATCTCTCTTATTTTATCTTGTGGTTTTTCCGCGAAATGTAAGTTGGCGGCAGTAAACTCGTACTGCAGTCAGCCTCAAATGCTGGTTCTCTAAATTTCCTCAGTAGCGATTCATGAAAAGAACGCCTCCTTTCCTCTAGAGACTCCCACCCGAGTTCCTGAAGAATTCCGTAATAGTCGCGTGATGATCAAACGTACCAGTAACAAATCTAGCAGCCCGCCTCTGAATTGCTTCTATGTGCTCCCTCAATCCGACTTGATAGGGATCCCAAACGCTCGAGCAATACTCAAGAATAGGTCGTATTAGTGTTTTATAAGCGGTCTCCTTTACAGATGAACCACATCTTCCCAAAATTCTACCAATGAACCGAAGATGACTATCCGCCTTCCCCACAACTGCCATTACATGCTTGTCCCACTTTATATCGCTCTGCAATGTTACGCCCAAATATTTAACGTGTCAAGGGCTACACTACTAATGGAGTATTCAAACATTACGGGATTCTTTTTTTCGTATTCATCTGCATTAATTTACATTTACCTATATTTAGAGTTAGCTGTCATTATTTACACCAATCACAAATCCTGTCCAAGTCATCTTGTATCCTCCTACAGTCACTCAACGACTACCCCTTCCCGTACACCACAGCATCATCAGCAAACAGCCGCACATTGCTATCCACCCTATCCAAAAGATCATTTATGTAGATAGAAAACAACAGTGGACCTACCACACTTCCCTGGGGCACTCCAGATGATACTCTCACCTCCGATGAACACTCACCATCGAGGACAACGTACAGGTTCTATTACTTAAGAAGTCTTCGAGCCACTCACATATTTGGAAACCAATCCCATATGCTCGTACGTTAGTTAGGAGTCTGCAGTGTGGCACCGAGTCAAACGCTTTCCGGAAGTCAAGGAATATGGCATCCATCTGATAGCCTTCATCCATGGTTCGCAAGATATCATGTGAAAAAAGGGCGAGTTGCGTTAAGCAGGAGTGATGCTTTCTAAAGCCGTGCTGATGTATGGACAACAACTTCTCTGTCTCAAGGAAATTTATTATATTCGAACTGAGAATATGTACGAGAATCCTGCAACAAACCGATGTTAAGAGTATTGGTCTGTAATTTTGAGGATCCGTCCTTCTACCCTTCTTATATACAGGCGTAACCTGCGCTTTTTTCCAGTCGCTCGGGACTTTACGTAGGGCAAGAGATTCACGATAAATGCAAGCTAAGTAAGGAGGCAATGCAGTAGAGTACTCTCTGTAAAACCGAATTGAAATCCCATCAGGACCTGGCGATTTATTTATTTTCAACCCATTCAGCTGCTTCACAACCCCAGGGATGTCTATCACTATGTCCTCCTCACGGGAATCTGTACGAGACTCAAACAGCGGTATGTTTGTACGATCCTCCTCCGTGAAAGATTTCTCAAATGCTAAATTTAAAATTTCAGCTTTCGTTTTGCTGTCTTCCGTTGCCAGGCCAGACTGATCAGTGAGTGACTGGATGGAATCCTTCGACCCGCTTACCGATTTTACATAATACCAAAATTTCCTTGGGTTTTCAGCAAGATCTTTTGCTAAGGTATGACGGTGGTAGTGGTTGAATGCTCCGCGCATCGCTCTTTTTACAGCAGCACGAATCTCTACTAACTTTTGCCTGTCCTCATTCTCCCGATCTTTCTTGTACCGCGAGTGCAACTGCCTTTGCTTCCTGAGCATTCTCCGAATTGCGCTGTTAAACCACGGTGGGTCTTTTCCGTCCGTAACCCACTTTTTCGGCACATACTTGTCCAAAGCTTGATTTACAATGTGTTTAAAATTTGCCCATAATTCTTCCAAATCCATCGTACCGGAAGTAAATGAAGTCGATTCATTTACTAAGTGGGACGCTAACAGCTGCTTATCTGCTCTTTCTAGTAACAATACTCTCCTTGCCTTCTTGGCCCACTTTTTTCCTTTCGTAACCATAGTCGTAATGACAACATTATGATCACTAGTCCCTGTCTCAACACTGACACCGTCGATGAGCTCTGGTCTGTTTGTGGCTACCAGATCTAAAATATTTCCATTACGCATTCGCTGTCGGTTTAGCTGCTCAAGACAATTTTCGGATAATGTGTTCAGAAGTAATTCACACGACAGCTTGTCTGTACCACCTGTAATGAATCCATAGACATCCGAGTCTATACTAGGTAGTTTGAAGTCGCCTCCGACTAATATAGCATGATCCGGATACTTCTGCGATACAGAATGTACACTCCCTTTGAATGATTCTAGAACCGTCGCGGTGGAGCCTGGTGGCCGGTAATAACACCCAACGATTAACTTTATTTCCCCTAGCCCTGTTAAACGTGTCCAGATAACTTCACAATCACACTCTACTTTGACCTCAGTACACATAATATTTTTGTTAACTGCAATGAAGACACCACCTCCTACGGCGTCTAATCTGTCTTTCCGATACACGTTCCAACCCTCACTAAATATTTCAGAATTTCCTATCTCAGGGTTCAGCCAGGTCTCAGCCCCGAGAATAATTTGAGCACCACACGCTTCTTAGAGGGCAGTAAATTCAGGAACTTTATTCCGAACACACTGAAAATTCACTGCTAATATCTTGATAGCTGAAGTGTCTTTACACTGAGCACGTCCTGATTTCCCTGCCTGCACGTCGACTGATGAGTGTTCATCAGGACACTTCGCACTACTGCCTAGCCTAAAAAATACCTATGTGCACGCCACAAGTACTCTGCTACCCCGAGTAGCCACTTCTTTTGTGTAGTGCACAATGGCCAGTAGTGTAGGTACACGTTGTGCATTGCTGTTTACAGTATATAAAAATGCTAGTGTAGACCGCTTAAAACAGCCATTGTTATACGACTGAACGGTTATTATCACGCTCTTTTAAAACAAGCACTGTTATATTATTGGACTTTATTATCATAGACTTACATTAGACAGTTTCGTGTGTTTTCCAGCATAACATCCCTTATTTCCATTAATGTTAACGAACAAAAGTATCTTATTTTGCTGCCCAGACACAATAGTGAGCTTAGAAAGTGGCTGCTCTTTTCAAAAGTCGTTTGGCTGAGTACCATTTACTGATGTCATCGGAGAGCGATAGAGGCACGTTCTTATTGTTCACATACATTTCGTATTCTCAATTGTCTTCGTCAAAAGGAACGTACAGAGCAGTGAGACATTCATTTTAACAGACTGATTCACCTCTTGCGCGTTGTCGATGAAAACTGTGAGATATGTGACAAGAAGAAGTATGGGACTCTTAGGGCAGTAAATATTCGCTTTTAAAACCTGAATCCCCACAAACCTATTCTAGACTAGTATCACTGATTTTGACACGATTTTTAGACAGCTCATCCGTTATTTATAGTCATATAACGTACCACTTTATTGGGACTCATGCTGACAACGACGATGATAACGATGATGATGAAGAAGCTCAGGTGGTTTTCCGCTGCAGAATGTCTGCTGCTTCCCCTTGTTGCAGATTTTTTCGCAGCTGCTCGATCAGGAGACCGGCAGATTAATTAAAAGGGAATAAAAGCGAGTATTCAGATATGACGAACAGTTGAAGCACATTGTGCAACAGAAGAAAAGCAAGGAGAGAAGAAGAAAAATAGTTGCGTTTCCCAATTCTGTTCTCTTGCTATTAACTCCTTGCGGAAAATAGATCAGATTCCCAGGAAACGAATCTGCTCACAACTGACCAACGATGTTGAGCGTTCACACGATGAAGGGGAAATGCCTTCTGCGGGTCGGAAGTTCTGCTTTTATAGCCAGAGCATCCTCTTAACTCGGCAGAGATTGTCTGACACTACTGATTATACAGAGCATCAAGTTAAGCCCTAGTTTTTGCATCATACGGTCGGTGAATGAAATACTGCGATCTGATTAATGACATCCACCTTATCATTACCCCAACAACATCCAATTTCTTTACTAGCAGCGTATTTGGGGAAATACTGTTGTCCACTGCGTCATTCATGATGGTGAGCATAGCGGTCTTCTGGTGTCAAGAGGCATAGTGTGGTCGGAAGGACTGATTCACCATACAAGAAAGTCAAAACAACCTTCGGTGAAATGAGAGATAACGGTGTTAACATTAGGAGTCCAACGGTAAATCCACTGTTAAATGTAGAAGAGAGAGTGGGTAGGTGGAAAGTGTACACTGAAGGCCTCTATGAGGCGGAAGATTTGTCTGATGTAATAGCAGAAGGAACAGGAGTCGATTTGGAAGAGATAGGGGATCCACTATTAGAATCAGAACTTAAAAGAGCTTTGGAGGACTTAGGATCTAATAAGATAGAAGTGATAGATAACATTCCACCAGAATTTCCAAAAACATTGCAGGAACTCGGAACAAAACGACTATTCACGTTTGTGTGTAGAATGTATATGGCGATATAGCATCTGAATTTCGGAAAAATATCACCACACAATTCCGAAGACTCCAAGAGCCGACAAGCGCAAGAATCATCGAACAATCAGCTTAACAGTTCGTGCATCCAAGTTGCTGAAAAGAATGATATACAGAATGATGGAAGAGAAAATTGAGGATGTGTTACATGACGATTAGTCTGGCTTTAGCAAAGGTAAGGGCACCAGAGAGGAAATGCTGATATTGCGGTTGATGGTGGAAGCGAGAAGAAAGAAAAATCAATACACTTTCATAGGATTTATCGACTTGTAAAAAGCGTTCGACAATGTAAAATGGTGCAAGACGTTTAAAATTCTTAGAAAAATAGGGGTATGCTATAGTGAGTGTGGTGTCACCGCCAGACACCACACTTGCTGGGTGGTAGCCTTTAAATCGGCCGCGGTCCGTCAGTATACGTCGGACCCGCGTGTCGCCACTATCAGTGATTGCAGACCGAGCGCCGCCACACGGCAGGTATAGAGAGACTTCCTAGCACTCGCCCCAGTTGTACAACCGACTTTGCTAGCGATGGTTCACTGACAAAATACGCTGTCATTTGCCGAGACGATAGTTAGCATAGCCTTCAGCTACGTCATTTGCTACGACCTAGCAAGGCGCCATTACCATTTACTATTGATACTGTAATCATGTACCGTCAAGAGTGACGCTCATCATTTATGGATTAAAGTTAAGTATTCCACCAGCTACATCCGTTTTTCTAAAGTCTAATTTCCTTGTCCTGTTCCAGACCTCACGCCAGCCTGCATGAGCTAAAACGCGTGCCTTTCGGCATCCTCTAATAATACGGTGTTGGCTCTCCTGCCAACCCACAACAGTGAGAGATGTGTAATATACAATATGTAAAATAGCCAAGAGGGATTAATAATAAGAGTGGACGACCAAGACAAAGTGCTCAGAATTAAAAGGGTGTAATACAGGGATGTAGTCTTTTACCCTTACTGTTCAGTCTGTACATCGAAGAAGCAATGACGGAAATAAATGGAAGGTCCACGAGTGGCATTAACAATCAAGGTGAAAGAATACTAGTGACACGATTCGCTGATGACATTGCTAACCTGAGTGAAAGTGAAGGAGAATTACATGATCTGTTGAATGGCATGAATACTAGAGTACATAATTTGGATTGAGAGTAAATCGAAGAAAGACAGAAGTAATGAGAAGTAGCAGAAATGAGAAAAGCGAGAAATTTAACAACGGGTTTCATTGTCACGGAATGGATGAATTTAAGGAATTGTACTACGTTGGTAGTAAAACAACCAATGACGGAAAGAGCCAAGAGGGCAGTGCAAACTAGCACTGGTAAAAGGGCATTTATGGCCAAGAGAAGTCTACTACTTACAAATACAGGCCTGTGTTATGACCTTCTGATGAAGAATTTAAAATATTAGTCAAGTAATAGACCCGGTTTTACATACACAGTGTACAGCATGAGACAGGCAAACAGGTGAGAGAGGTAACGTATCTCTCACAAGGCCGCAGCGAGTGCTGAGAGGGCTCTCATTATCCTTGCTTCACAATAAAAGCAAACTACTTCTCTAATAATTATGTGCGCGCATTAAAATGCCGTTAATACAGTGTTTCCATAGCAATTTCGTTCCTTTACGCGAAGTTCTCACATACAGAAGCGAAATCTATATATTCGTCTCAATGAGTTCCAGGTACCTCGAGAGATTCGGTTGCCGGAAAATCTCACGGAGCTTGTGCTCTGGGGCGGGGTGGGAGCTCAGATAAAACCAGAGAGATAAGAAACCTGCTCAGAAATGCTTACTGATCACATTTGGCATATTTATCATACTCTTACCTGCTGATTCAGTTGGTAGCCAGACTATAGAACTTGGGAGTGTGACGGTAGTAACATTTTAGTTAATGCTGAACTACTGGAGGTGCTGTTTTTGCAAAAGATGTACCACAGACACTGTTCCTAACATGCGTCTACATATTTTGCTTGTCATTTAGTTGCTATAATACATTAAAGGAGGGATTCCGTCTTAAATACTTTGATGAGTCGGGAAAGCACATTGGGCCCTGTAAGATTATCCGGTACCACCAATATTTTGACAGTAAGTAACACTGAACTCGACTCCCCCGACAGCGGTAATGTGTACATAATATATTGTAAAAGACTGAATAACATACATAGTCGACCTGGAAAATATTGGTACGTAATTGTTTGTGTATATCAAAATGTCGGTTTCTATTCACAAAGTACCATACAGTTGAGGATTCAACATTAGATCTCTAAAAGAAGACTGTTCTAACGGTTTTATTGAAAGAATATTTCTCATATAAAAGAGATTTCACATTTAAATCTGACAGGTGATGTAAAAGCTTTTACAGAACTGAACGAGATAGTAACAACTAGCTGGAGAAAGAGACAGAGAGAAAGAGTGTGCTTCACAAGTTCCGAGTACTACTTTTTTTAATCGTACCACTGGTAAAAATTATTTGCTCTTTGATACTATTTATAAGATAGACCGAGAAATATCTAGCCACAGAGTACATACGCGTCGAAATGTTTCTGGGTTAACAAACCTCTCAAATTAAAGAGTCATTAGTCTTAATGATTCATTACTGGTGTTCGCGAAATTACGTTTCGATCGTTATTCCATTAACGAAATTGGAATAATCATTTTGTGCTCTGACAGCTGGCTGGCCTCTTAGTCTTGAGAACTGTTCGCTAACGCGAGTGTAACTCGTTGAATAATGAGAAGTACGTACAGCTTTGCCTCTCAAATGAGTGCCCACAGCTTCCAAAATGCTGTTAGGCCCTTTTATCTCATATTCCAAACCTTTGGTCTGGCTCCCGTCATCACTGATCATAAAGATACTGTATCACGTAGCTTCAGACTTTCATTAAATAGATTCTCGGGCTTCATCATATCTTTAATATGGCTTATTGGTATTAGTGCCTCTGGTCTTTATACCTGTTATATATGGATGCATACGTTAATGACTAGAACGTGGTCCCCTGTGACGATGCGTTTTGTGCTTGTGTTATTTCCATTACTGTCTTTGTTAGAGCCGGCTGCAGTGTTATGCAGATGTATATACACAGGTCACCATATAGTCAGTGACATCATGGAACTGTTGGAACATATTGATGCATTGCTTACCATGCGAGATTACACTTACAGGTCGGAAATATATCGCAAAACTCACCATACGGCAGTTGTACTTTTGCTTGCAGTCTTTATATATATTGCTGCACCAGTTAGCTTGTTAGCAGCGTATTTCCTCACACGCAATAAAACAACTGCCATCCATGTGTGTCTACAAGGCTTCGTTACGATCTGGCGAGCTCAGTTCTTTGGCGTTGTGCTGGTACTCAGGAACAGGATGGGGATCGTCTGTGGGCAACTGCTGAGGAGTACCCGGCCCACGGTGAGCACCGAGTCTGAACTGGAGGAGCTGGCGACGCGCGCAGGACAGCCGGGGTCGGCGGGGGCTGCTGGGGCGGCGGGGGCGGAGGTGCGGCGGCTGCAGCGCGCCAGGATGGCCCTCCACCGCTGCGCCCGCCTCTGCAGCCTTCACTTTGGACCCACACTTCTGCTGTCCGTCTTGGGCGATTTCGTCGCCATGACTTGCTGTGCCTACTTGCTCATACTTAGGACAACTGATGTACATTTCCAGTCAATGGACTGGAGTGTGACAGTACTCCCTAACTGTTGGTGCCTCGCTAACGTCCTGTGTCGCCATCTGTTGGTGTGCTGGGTGTGTTCCTCGGCGGCCGAGCGCGCCGACAGAGCTGGTCTGTTGCTGACCAGGCTGCGGCCGCTGCTGCGTCCCGGGCCAGCAGTGGACGTCCTTCAGCTTCCGGTGGACAGACTGCGAGTTTCCGCCATGGGGTTCTGCGACATCGACCTCAAGATCTTCATAAAAACCATCAGCACAGCCGTCGCCTATCTCGTGATACTTTTACAATTTCATGAATAAGGTAAAATACATGGTCTTCATCTTCGCAGTCTGCCCTCGAGGTGCTGTTTCCGGAAACTGCTCCTAGGCAAGCTTCTTTTTGCAAATAAATTGAGTCACATATTACCTAGAGGTTGTTCTTTAATGACTTGTAACGTTTGTATTATACAGAGGGTTGAGTGAATTATGTGTTTCAAGAGACAGATACCAAGAAATGGGGCCCCAAATGTTACGTCTTAAACCTGTGTATTTATAATATTTCCGTCTACAGCTGGTTAATGAATGGAGCTATAACTTTGTTTGCCGGCTGGTGTGGCCGAGCGGTTCTAGCGCTTCAGCCTGAAACCGCGAGACCGCTACATTCGCAGGTTCGAATCCTGCCTCGGACATGGATGTGTGTGATGTCCTTAGGTTAGTTAGGTTTAAGTAGGGCTAAGTATAGAGACTGATGACCTCAGATGTTAAGTCCCATAGCGCTTAGAGCCATTTGAACCATTTTTTGAATTACATTTTCCTGGAGACATATGTCTCAACTTTATCTTAATTAATTGCATATGTCCTGTAACAATTAAAATTAAGTGTTACAGAAAGCACAGAATGCATTAAATGAATAGAAATGTGTATATTACCATACTTAAACCTGAAGTGAGCTTTTGTATTAAAGGACAAACCAGAGCTACATTATCCTATTATTGAAGTGTAACCATCTCTGTAACCATAGCTGTTACCGCTCACTTGTGCATTGGGTTTCATCGCTACGCTTGCAGGTAAGCCTGTTCAAATTCCGGTAGAGCGAACTCTTTATTTTGCTGGGAGAGGGAGAAGAGGTGCTGGAGTAAAGTTCCAGAGTCCTGTATTAAATTCCAAACCTCTTCGTAGCTCTTCATGGAGTGATGGCACGTGACGCTGTTGGTGCTGATCCGCCTTGCGTGTGAGGACGTAAAACTCGGTGGAACCCTTGATGCTTTTCGGATGAGGTGAGTTTCATCGCCTTCCTTCTCTTCATCGATAACCGCACAAACCTAGCAGCATACCATTTAACTACTCATCTCAGTCATCCACATGACAAACATACACTGCTGACGCTTCACAACAGGTAGGAGGAAGGCAATGGAAAGACGCCTGCAATAGGACGTTGCCATGAGCGGCGATGCACGATTCCTGTACTCGCTCCACTGCATTCACTCCCTGAGTATGGAACAACTTTGACTTTTTTCATTATCCATGTATGCACTAACTATAAAATGTTACTCCCCAGCTGCTATTAGTCACAATCTCATACACTTCCTCTTTGATATTACCTGTTACTGACGGCACCTTTAATGCAGCAGATGTGAAGAGATGAAGCATATTCATTCACAAAACATCAAATGACATCCAGACAGCATTGAGACACATACTAAATAGTTAAAACCAGTTTCTCTGAGTACTGCAGCATGATACGTCACTTGAATAAAACGTACACAGCATCATCTTCAGAACCCGCTTTGTGCACGCAGTCCCCATTTCTCCTTCCTGTAAGGTGTTGATTATTCGACACACCTACTTCGGATCCGAGCGTGACGACACCACGCCTGGGGATGGGCTGAGGATAGTACTGTCTACCAAAATCGCTAGCCAGTAGGAAAAAATTAAAAAAATATATAAAAAATGTTGCTGTACACTAGAATATATATTATTCGTAAAGTAAAAACATTGAAAACAACGTTCAAATGATGTTCTCTAATGAGTTAAATTGTGTCAAGTTTACAGTTTCAACCACGAATAAAGCTGCTCTACACTGGGCAGATTCTTATCGTTCTTCTTAAGCATACGAGTAATCATGAGTAAAGACAACTTCTAGGATGCAGCAAGACTTTTAATAAGTTTGGCACAAAATGGGATCCCACTTCGACAAAAGCGATAGCAACTTGAAAAGCTTCACTTTGAAAGGATTTCTTGTAACGACTGTAATGTGATTGTAGCGGTTGGCTCATACTGTGATTATCGCCAGAATTGTACAGCACGTATTCCAAGATATTTACCAGCAGTGAGAATTCCTGTGGTACTGGTTTCACTGTTTGCAGCAGACAGAGTCAGCTGCAGTGGTAATAAAGTGTTTCGTTATTGGGAATCGGCACCTACGTGAAACTTTTGAGCTGCTGGAAAGAATGGATAAATTACTTTTGCGAGTGCCATTCACGAACAGCAAGATTTTACGGAAAACAAAAATAGTGGCTTTTGTAATCATCTTCGGATTGAAGCTCTTTTCTTCCGTGTTTGCTTTCACAATACGTATGTTTTTGGATAGGGTCCGCTTTTACCAAAACACAATTTTTTTTGTAACCCAAACATGTTTCACTGCAGTTGCAACATCTTCAGTGGGCTTTATTTTTCATGTGTTAAAGATAAAGAGTGTTCTTTGCTGTTTGTGTACATGTAGCTATTAATTTTTAAAACGTAATTACAGATATTTGAAAAAACACATAAATTACGAATTCATACCTTTTTACAACATGGTGTGGTTTTTCTGATGTGTTGTGTTTCTACAACGACCGTTTTGTTCCACAGTTTGTCATCTGCAACCACTTATATCTTAAAGTAGATAAATTGTCTAAGCCAAAATTACGATTTGAAAACTTGTTATTTCTATGCCTGAAATCATTTAATTTTCTCTCTCTCTCTCTGTGTGTGTGTGTGTGTGTGTGTGTGTGTGTGTGTGTGTGTATTTACACAATGTTTCACTTACATTTTCCTATTAATCATCTTCACCACTGTCTAACACTATATACTTAGTTGCCACTATCACTGTCACTGTAACAGTTTCACTGCTTTACCAGCTGTAAAAACAAACATGGCGGGCAGTGAAACAATTCAGTGTGTAAAAACAAGATATCTGACAGTGGAACAGTTGAAGGTGTTCCTGGCACTTATTCTGAATCTTTCAGAGGTGTCTGTGAGTTTTATTCATTTGTGTGTGTGTGTGTGTGTGTGTGTGCGTGTGTGAAAAGGGAGGGAGGGAGAGAGGGAGAGAGAGAGAGAGAGAGAGAGAGAGAGACAGTAGGTCTTAGAATTTGCGTGTGTGTGTGTGTGTGTGTGTGTGTGTGTGTGTTTGTGTGTGGGTGGGGGGGGGGGGCTGGGATGCCGGGGGGTGGGGGGAGGTGAGAGCTCTGTTGGTTGGTCTTGTCTAATAATTCTTTGAGGACAGAGAACAGAGTGCCATTGCAGAGAGCTGTGTATTCATTTATCACTTGTTTGCCTTCCACTATCGCTTTTTGTATCTGATAGTTTTCTCCAATTGTTAGTTTTTATGGGGGACTGTTGCTGCATTTCAGAATTTTCAAATTCGTACTGATGTTTGTTGGGTTATGTTTCTTGTCCATGAGATGTTCAGCAAATGTGGAATGACAGTTGTTACTTTTTAATGGTCTTCTGTGTTCTGTGTATCTGGTATTAAAGTTTCTACTTGTCTGCCCTATAGAAACTGCTTTGCAGTCCTGGCATCACACAAACACAATAGATGTACTGAACGACAAAATTAAAAACGACACCCAACACACAAAAACGAAAGCCTCCTCATCAACTTAAAAACGCACAGAACCCCCTCATGAGCACACATGGAGAGGAAACACCCACAATGACAAACAGGTGGTTCACTCTCACCTATAACAACAAATCAGTCCACGGAATAGGTAACATACTCAAAAAACAAGGGGTAAAAATAGCCTACAGGACAGACAACCCAATACAGAGAAAACTAAGGACAACCAACACAATCATAGACAAACACAACACAAGTGGTATTTACCAACTACCATGCCAGGACTGATAAGCAGTTTATATAGGGCATACAAGCAGAAACCCAAAATGGCATCGCACTGATAGTAGTTAAGGCCTGTCCATATAGCGGCTAACTCCATCTTCTCGACTGACGATCGTGGCAATCAGTCGTGTTTACTGAATAACAAACAACATTGCAAGATGTTCCTCCAGTGATCCGTCAGCGGACAAAGTTAGCTTTGCTGCCAAAGGTGTGGCACAATGGCGGTCGGCGGTGTCTGTAACTAAACGCTTGGATAATGTTTTCGGATACTTGGTCGTATCCTCAATTTATTCCTTAAAATACTCTCTATACTCCTTGGAAGTTTGTCGCAACACTTCTGGGACATATTGTATATTTATATGCAGCACACAGTCGCAATTAAAAACACAAAAAGGTATGAGCAAGTAATCCTAATATTAGCTTATAAAAACGTACAGGTCATATCAGTATGAAAGTGACTACTCTATAGACTGCTATGTTATATGGGCTAAATAGCTGGTGAATGTGATTACTCCACGGAGAACATCACATTAATATCATAAAAATGATATTCATCCAGACTATATTTAACAAATCTGGACTCTTTCTTGTCTACGACTCCTTTTATGTCCATTCAGTCTAGTAGTTATAGCAGTTACTTATTTGCCAGACAAATTTTCGGGAACCCTCTTCATAAGTTTGAATCTCGTCTTTACTGTTGTAAGAACATGCACTGCGTTTTCAGGCCACAAATGACCCATCGGGACCATCTGACCGCCGTATCATCCTCAGCTGAGGATGGGGACAGGAGGGGCGTGTGGTCAGCACACCGCTCTCCCGGTCGTTATGATGGTTTTCTTTGACCGGAGTCGGCCGAGTAGCTCCTCAATTGGCATCACGAGGCTGAGTGCACCCCGAAAAATGGCAACAACTCATGGCGGCCCGGATGGTCACCCATCCAGGCGCAGGCCACGCCCGACAGCGATTAACTTCGGTGATCTGACGGGAACCGGTGTATCCACTGCGGCAAGGCCGTTACCCAACCTTGTAAGAACAAGGCGAACAGTTATCTGCTATAAAAAGCTGCTGCATATTTCCTGGGCTTTAATTTTCCGGCAAGTGCACGTGAAGTCCTACCCTATACAGCAGGGGCGGGCAGGAATTCTGCACGTGTGCAGTTAACAGGTGTTCTGCGTGCACACAGGGGCAAGCTGGCCACCCGCTTCTCACCCGTCCCCAACATACCGTCTCTCCGCTTCTTCCCCTGTAATGCGTTTTGTTTCCTGGCCTGCTTTATTAAATGAAGGAATAAGGTTAGTAGGAGTGTTTGAAAGTAATCATGGTTTGAAAGAGTACCTATTACCTACGATACGTTCTGTTTAATTATCACAGGTGGAGTTTACAATACGTTTAATGTCTGGAACAAAATTTCTACATACAGACAAACGCAAACAGTTACGTAAATTTTCATTACTGATGTTTGCTCTTAACCGAGACTTATTAATTTTCATAACAGAAAAAAATCTCTCACAAAAGTATGTCGAGCCCAACATTGACTATCTTCATGGCTTCACGATGGAGACGTGGAAACTCTTGCTGTGGAAAGTCGTGATAAAAATCTATTACACGTCTTGCCAAAAGGAACTTGTCCCTCAGACGAAAATTACACTTTAGATCTATTAATTCCATTTGCAAACTGAGATGAATATCATCTACAGAAACCAGATTCTCTCGAGAACTATTCAAAACCTTGGGATAAGTAAGATATATCCCCAAATCGCTTGAGAAATTCCTCTTTTATTGCACTAAGAACGGCAACATACCGAAATTTATTATAATGGCGCTCAAAATTAAACTTCCGCTCATCAGCGAGAATACTGTCACATATTATACATTTCCAATTTTCACGTTTTTCCACAGGGAACAAATGATTCTCCCATTCCTTTTTAAAAGATAGCAAATCTCCAATTCTCCGTTTCCTTGATTCACTCTGCATTTTCCGGTTATTGAAATACAACGTTCACTACGTAGTGGTCGCTTCGCTTCAACGTCCGCAGCTTAAGGTATGTTGTCCAAGACGCGACGCACACTAGCGACTGCGACGGGTCGCTACGTGACGTCAGAAGTTGCTGGCGCATGCGCAGTTCGAGTTTGGGATGCGACGCGCGAATGCTGTGGCAGCTGCCGCAGCACTGCACCAGTGAGCAGTGTTGCGACGGAAGTCGCACGACACAAAGACGTACGGCTGCCAGAAAGATGTCGAGCCAGTCAAGGAAAACTGAAATGAGCCACTCATAGGATGTGATTCTCTGTGAGGTGGTTTCGCAACATCCTTGCCTTTACGATTTGAAGAACCCTAAATATAGAGACACTATGTTCAGAGACAGAATTTGCGAAGAAATTGGTGCACAGTTGAAACTGGCAGGTGAGTGAAATATATAATATTTTCCCATTAATGCAAATTTTTCAGGCCTGTTATGAAAATCAGTATAATCCATGCAGATGTAGAACTAGAATGATGAAAATGAACTTGAAGGTCAATTTTCGCATTACTCTTTTTTGTGACGATAAAAATTGAAAACGGCAAGTACATTATAAAATGAACAATCTAAAGTACAACGAGAAAGTTACATTTTACAATACCTTCACTTTGAAAGTAAACGGTAGATTGGTGTCTTGATGATACCTTCTAGTTGTGAAAAACCACCACCAGATTGTTGTACAGCTTTCTGTAATCAATAGATGCTCGTTTTTGAGGAAGGCGTTTCTCAACAGATTGCACAAACAGTATGCTGCAATAAGTAATTTGTCACATTCACTTCAATTCATTGGTAGAAGATGGTGCTCAAAAAACTTGTGCCAAAAGTGCACTACTGTTTTACAAGGCCCTTCTGGTCTGACACAGTTCACAATTGAAATTCGTCTTTTGTAAATCCTCGAGTCATCTTTTGAGTGCAGCTTGGCAAGATTAAATGTTCATGTCATCCATAACGATGTATGCTGTCAAAATATAAGAATATGGAAGTTCATTTGGATGGGAATAAAGACTCAGTCGGCTGTGAAAGTTGCCTTAGCTTGTTCCAAAAGTTTCTGCATGGGAGAAACTGACAAGTATAATTTGGGGAAATTTTGTGAACAAGCACGGACATTATTTCTTCCACATTTCTACCAGTGTATACTGTAGACGTTCAGAATGAAAATTCTAGAGATGTTAAGGTGTAACCCTATCTTGTTGTCAAGAACTTGAAACAATGCAATGATGCAAGCATGTGCTTATTGTTAATAAACTTAGCTTTCATTGGAATTTTAGGTGAAATGTGCAAAAACAGATGGAGGAATATTCGGGACTCGTATCAGAGAAATAAACGAGAAAGAAAGCTTGGAACAGGTTCAGATGCCTCAGCAAAACCACGAAAATGGGTTCTGCTTGATCACTTGGGTTTAAGAAACCTACATTTCGTGGCATTTTAAATGAAATTGTCAAGAGCATATGGAGAAATATTAGTAACTCATACCGGAGAAATATGACATAAAATGGTTTCATTAGGTCCAAATGTGTCAGCGAAACAAAACAAATGCATTCTCTATCGTGTGATGACCACACGATTCTCGCTGCACGTCGACAGAACTGGCGGCTAGTCGCGACGCTCCCGGAGATATATGAGCCCAAATCTCGGTAACGGAGTTCGATATCATTCTGATCTCAACTTTAAAAATAATTTCGATATGTTAGCTTCTTTTCATCGGCAACGATGTATGACCTAACGTAAACCATATGTAAAGTAGCCAGCGACCACATTTTTCACTGTACACAATTCAAATTTTATGCAGTAGGTTACTTGTAAATTATGTATCGGGATAACTGTGACGAATATCGGAAAAATAGACACCTCATTATCAAGCTGTGATGTGAAACTGTAAGATACGCAAATATCAATTTTTTGTGCCTTTTACTTTCCTCACAATTGATAGAGATGTAATATACAGCGAAAAAAACACGCAAAACCGGAAGAGATACTTTTCAATTTTTTAAAGTAAAAGGAGAATCTGTATCGACAAACTAACTCTGGGAGCCGATGTAACTTTGTTGCATTAACATACAGTATTTTTTACAGCAAGAAAATCGGAATTCTTATTTTTCTTATGTATCTGAATCCGCCGCCGCCGACCAGAGCTTGGGAAACGGCGACGACTCCAGTCGTGTTGCGGCGGTGTCGCCGTCTGCCAGGGTGGGAAAAGAGGAGGGGGCAGCGTCGCAATCGCAGCCAACTGTCGCGTCTTGCACAACGTAACTTTAGCCTGGTACTACACTGCCGCAGCCTGCAGGCTGTCGGCACTGTCCCGTTCGACGACTGCACGCGAGCAGCACACGTGCAGCGCTGTGTGCTCATGAGCCGCGTGCAACGTTTGCCCGCCCCTGATATACAGCATGGGGGCACAATTGTTGTGTGTGTGATTTCATACCGTCTGTGGAGGTTGCTGAGATACTGTTTTCTTCTATGTCTCTTTCTACTAAGTATTTTATCAATTGGTGGAGGACTGAAGTCATTAATGTATGCAGTTTCCTTTCTATTTTTAATTCATTTTCGAAACATGATTTGTTTAGTGGGATAGATATCACGACGAAGTCTACGTCTATGTGCGTGTTATCGGGCGCTGGTTATTGCCAGGTCTTACGTTGTCTGTAAAGCTACTTTCCTGTGCTTTTTAAGTAAATGCTTTTGCTTGCTGGTATTAATAACAAGGATTATGTAATTGACTGAATCTTCTATTACCGTCACTGAAAAATTTAATTTTACTGTAGCCCCAATTTAAATGTTGGAAAATTTGTTTACCTGTCTTGTAGTATCTCTGCACAAACACAGTATATCACCTATTATTATGTCTGCTAGTTGTACTCGCCATTTTTACGGCACGTGAACATAATTAAAAATATGCTGACAAGAAGATAAAGACACTATAGTTACATTTCAGATCATGAAAAGGAGCCAAGGATATTAGTCACATACCGCGAAGAAAGCACTAAAGATATACTATCATTTGTTGAAACGTTTGCTCCAGTATCTTGAACCATTACGTTTGGCCCAATGAATAGTAAATTTCTGCATTACGTTTGGTCCAATGAATAGTAAATATATCCCAGAATACACCAGGATACATTTGAAAATAGACATCATTATCTTTAACTAATTGCAAAAAATATATTGCAAAAAATTTATTCAGTGTACTTTGAAATGCTTCACGTAATTATGAGTAATGCTCAACATTGCACCAAACCTGTAGCAGGTAACTAGCAGGGAGAAGATTGGGCTTCTCAATACAGCGGATTTTATCTCACCGGATGACATAACTGAGTGATCTTCTTACGAGTCACTGAGTGTCAAGGGACAGTTTTGAGTCTCCAAATTGCACTCTCTCAAAGAGTATTCGTCACATAATGGAAGTTTGAAGAACAAGATGGTACTGTATTGCAAAATCCACACTTTGGAAGTGAAAAAACTCACTTTTGAAGATTCATTTATAGGTTAGTAGCAGTCGCAAAATAAAACTTGTCTTACACCACACAAGTTGCCAGTGT